>NC_026008.2:42243890-42362561 GCF_000442705.2 Elaeis guineensis | reverse complement strand
TTGGTCTTGCATATTCTTTAGGGTTTGCTCTAAGGAGTGTGCGGCCATCACGTATCCGATCCGGATATTAGATTCGGGGCGTGACAATTAGTCCATTAAATGTGCATCTTTTTTTTGGTGAAAATTAGATGTTCATCCTTTATTCTCTAAGGTATGTTATAATCGTTGTTAGTGTGCTTGAAGGAATGTTAGTTATTGAAAGGGATTCCACCAATACTACTCGTGAGCAGGAGCTTGTAGAGGACCATTGGAATTATCAAGTTTAATTAAGATGCTTTATGGATCAATATGGGTACCCTGTCTGTACTAGGTGGTTTAGCTGGCGGATTGTTTGAAATTTTTAAGGAGGCATTTTTGCATGTTGTTTGTTGTCCATGGACTTCCTGTAGGCATGGTTTAATCCACCTCCAATAAACAATGAAGCATCCTCAGGTTGATCTTCTACGCAGTCAAAAATCAGACAAAGTGGATGTCACCATACAACCAGAGGAGTTGGAAGTTATGGATGATCTTTTGGAAGCCAAGTGAACTTGTGACAAATGCTTGATAGATCAGGTTGATTGTGATAATATGTTTTATAATCTAGTTTTGATTTTATATCACAGGTATGACGAGGCACGAGAAGAAGAGAAGCTGCGAAACCAGATGGAAGATTTCAGTGACATGGTCGCAGAGGTTTGTTTGTCCTTTTTTTTTTCTCTTTAATATATATATATATAATCTTTTATTTGTCTGAATATACTGATGCGACTTGGAGTTATCAACCACTGCAGGCAGAGAAGAAAAGGAAGCGCAAGACAAAGGAAAAGGAAGGGAAATCAAAGAAGACGGAATTTAAATTCTAGGTCCGATCTCCTGCGCCCGGTCCGTGTATGCTTATACAGGCATGCACTTAAGGAATTCAGTACGTTTAGACGGTTCCTAAAATCTGGATCTATGGCTCCAGTAAACATGACTCCATGTTAAGGTAATTTATCTTTTCTGCTTTCCAAACTCAGAATACCCCCCGCCCGGCATGTAACAGTTGTGTCATGACCATTTTTTCTTACATTTTTCATGGTCATAGCTGCTAATTTGATTTTTACCTTTTTCTTTTTTGCTTTTAATTTTTTTCACTGGTGCAGCTGTGTAGCACAGAATACAGTGCAGAGGTTAAATCTGCTGTAACGTGCAGAAGTTGAAGACTGCCGCAGCTTCTCTCGGCATGCCTCGTGTCGAACACCATCAGATTTTTCATGCCTTTTGTCGAACACTTGGGCATGCCTCGCATTCCTGGTTTTATGTATGCTTCACATGATGGATATGCTACCAGTATAGAATTCTTTTTCCAAGAACAATCAGTCGAGAAATTGACATGCAGGAACGATGGGCTTATTTAGCACATTCCTTATGAGTACCGGCTTGCATGCTTCTCTTGGTATAGGCAACTTGATGTTCTGGTACCCTTAAGAACACGTCAAAGTTATCTGCTGGGTGCCCCGTCTTTAACCTCCCTGATGATCTGCCATAAGGATTTCTACGACAGTTAATAACCCGCTCCCGCCCGCTCAAATGGCAATCGTTTTCAGACATACACTATAACTCCACGGTAGGCTACATGAGGAACAAAATAAGTGTGATCCACCGATGGCAGTCATATAACGGTGAAAGTGAGAGTGCATGGTACGAATTGTACGAGTAACATAATAATTGCATGGTATGAATGGTACCAGTAATTTATAATAAGATGATGAGAAAAATTCAAAGGGGAAAAGAATCCAACCAAGGCAGTCTTAAATTTGGATGATAAAGACCTAAATTTCATATGTTTATCTTTGAGATTACAGAAAGCCATTAGAACTTTCTAACTACAGACATCAACTTTTTGAGGTCTTAACAGCAGTGCATCATAATCTGCTCTTCATACACCTTATCTTGTATCACCATCACTCCGTGACAAACCCATAAACTCCATGGATGTTTCCCTTATTGAACAACCAATCTAAAAGCATTCTGATGAGCCTGATATACTGAGTTGCTTTTGTTCCATGAGAGGACAAGCTGTTTGATGGCAAAGATTGAATCAATGCATGGTTGTCACTCAATTTGTAGTCTAGAAATTGATTTTTCGAAGTGTATTCATGTATGTATAATTAGAGAACAGCACAAACAACTTCCGAAACCTGCAGAACCACAAGAAAACGTTAAAGAAGAATAGAAAATCTTCAAATGCTGGAAGCCTTCATGAAGAACGAGTTATTAGTTTATGTCTATCATTAAAAGGCTATCCACTACTTGTGTTGTGTCTGTATACGCATATGATGCTCTCGCACTGGCAACGTACATGCTGTAGGCCAAAGCACTCGTTATTTCTAAAAGAAATTGTGATCCAAAACTCCATTAGGATGCACATATTTTGGAAGGGGAAATTACTAAAATAAGATGACATGTTATCCATGGTGGGGGATGGGTCACGCACGAATATGCAAGTTGGATTACATAATCAACAGACTATTTAGTTCCAAGGACAATCAATCAGTTATTTGTACATAACTATATGTGATGAAAAGTTTGAAAACTAGAGCACTTATTCTTGGAGGAACATATGCTTGACATCAGTTCCTTTCTCAAGATATATGCAGAAAGAGGTTGAGCATGTCCCAGAGTATAGAACTATTAATTCAACAAAGGGAATAGGAGGCTAAAAAATCATTCCAAGAATACTACAGGAGGAATGTATTTTCTTCCAATATCATACAAGAGATTTTTTTTCCCCCCACAACAAACAGCAAAGAGAGAGCAACAAACACCTGGTTTTGTTTTTCTTCCTTCGCCACCTGTGTCATCAGCTCCTATTGAACAGATGATTATGCGCTTTTTTTCTTTTAAACTTTTAGAAGTATGTAACAATGAAAAGACCATGACTTTGTCATAAAAGGATTTTCTCTAATTCATTAATTGAACAATATAAATAGGCTAGTTTTATCAAATAGCCACTATTCACCAGAGGAAAGTCTTAGGGATGCATACCAAATCCACTGGCTCTCATGCTCAGCCATTGCACGGTAGCTTTTGCGAGGAAGGCTGTTGGGTATGCAATACATCTGTCTTCCTGGATTGGATAGAGAGCATAAGATAGACAACCAGATGTCTACAGGGCCACTATACTTGCGAAGGATATTCGTACTGATCTGAAAATTCATAGCAAGAAATACATTATTTGCTGTTTTTTCTAGTCAGAGTACAAATCTCCAGTCTGAAAATTATTATAGAGAAGAGTTGTTAACAGTGCAAGAAGAAAGATGATGAGTCAAACAATTTCCGCTCCCAAATTCATAATAGCAACTGACAAAATCCACACAGCCGACTTATCTAAATCATTTGTTGTTTCATGTTCATATTCTAAAAAAGAAAGGAAGCATGAACCCTATTATGCAACTTAAGAAGCATGCATTCGAATATGCAGTAACCCAATGAATCTAGATGTTCAAACTCCTAAAAGTAAAACTAAGCAATAGCCTGTCCTGAAATAACAACACATAACATGATATCTGTAGGGATAGGCACAAATCATGAAGGAATGTGAAGTTGTTGACTTGGCAAAAACTGACATAAAACATGTCTCTTGTTTATATCAGCAATAATCTTGGCAATCAAGCACTTTGAATTTGATCATCTAGATTAAAACTTCAGTTTGCAACACTGCAATGCACAAATGGTGGGGGACGAATACATCAGTTGAATGCATGGCTATCTCTGCAATGCAACAACAGTTGACTGCTTATGTTGTAGCACAGCTGTTAATTATTGGGTGCACAAGCACATACCTTAGTTGCAAAAACTTCTACATAGGATGGTGCACCCCTTCTAACATCTTTCAAAAAAAAAAAAAGAAATTGTCCGAGCACCTGCTTCCTAGGCTCTTTTTTTCCCCCTTCAACTTTTCTTTTTAAATTATAAATAACCTGCTTTCCACTTGCTGCACCTAGGGCTAGAACAGTGTGATTGGTCAAAGAATAGGGCAAGGTATGGAGCAAGGGGATGGCAATGGGCTGGAGATGAGGGAGACCTGGCAAGTGCAAAGTGACCACCAAGGGCAAGATTGAGGCAGATAAAGATGTTGGGGATGCTTGTCGAGTGAAGTGGGAGACAGCCAGAAAAGCCAGGGAGTTCATATTGGTATTGCCAAGAATGAGATTGGAGCCATCTAAGAGGCTAGGAGAGCTCATGATGGGTCATGGACAGGATTGAATTGGTTATAGAGGTCAAGGGAGAGGTCCTTTTTCCAGTTGGGGAGGATGGGATGGGTGGGTGGGGGGGTTGGAACAAAAAAAGAAGAAAAAGTTTTTGAAGAATTAGAAGAAAAGGAAGGTGGAAATGGGGGAAAATAATTGAGGCCAGCAAGGTGACGATACAGAGGTGGGGAAGAAATGAGAGAAGGAAAAACCATTCATAGGAGATAAGCTTTCCATTATGTTAGAGACAAGGTTAACAACAACAACAACAACAATATCAAACAGTTGAACTCAGGTAGGACCGTGCAAGTTACAAACAAATTACTATTGGACTCTGATTCACGGGTTTAAGTGTTGCTTCCTAAACCTTGTATATGCTTCATGCTTGGTTTTCTCTAGCCAGGCTTGATTGGACTCAGGCCAAACATCAATTTACTATTATCTCTCAAGATAATCACAAACATAAGCCTTGTCCAGTTATTTTGGGTCAGTTATAACATCTAAAATGCCTATAAACCACAAATCAGATATAATTTGAAGTTCTTTTAAACATTATTTAATAATACATGAAGTAAAGTTTACCATCAACTGTATACGTTACTAAATTGTTCCTAATAAAATGAACCATATATGACTTTTATTTGATGCATGGCTCATTAATCCTTCTGATATTTCTCATCTTTATTGCATGTTAAAATTATAATAGTGAGGTCCAAAAACAATGAGTCATCGATCTAGTGCAAAGTATGTTTTGTTGATCAGGTAAATAGGACAGTTTTCTGAAAATGGGCCAATTGCTGCAAAAGCATAGTTGGTAAAAATTTGCATTTACACCAATCTCACATAACCACTGCAATATCAGTTTTGGTTTTCTTCACTAAGCTCTCTCTCTCTCTCTCTCACTCTCTCATTTTTCTTTTCTTTTTTTTTTTTTTGTTGGGGGAGGGGGTCTAGAAGGTAATTTATAGAACATCAATGCCTTTTTCAAATCAAATAAATTGATTAGAAACTAAAAATTACTTCTGAAAAAAAGCAACTTATGTGAAATAATTCGATCATAAGCATGTAAATGAATCCACATATGGCATAAAGATTTAACATGACAAACATGAACACCTAATTGCTGAAAACACACATAAAACAGAGCAGTCTTTAACAATTAAACTATATTAATTAGCAGCTCTAGGACAGAATAATGCCTGCATCTTAAAAATTAGGGAAAATTACAATTTCATACCCTCAAGTTTGGATGATTTCCATCCGCACACCCCCTCATCTTTAGAAAATCTCAAATAGATCCTTCAAGTTTCTAAAGTGTCCAAAGTGGTCCTATCATTCATCTCTGTTAATAGTGATGGCACATGACCACCACATGATAACATAGATTGTGTAGGATGAAAATGCCCATGTAATTCATTTCTAAATAGGTTCTCTTACACACCTAAAATAATGCGCTATGGGCCCCACATGAACTTGTCTAAGTAGCATGCTTTGAATGGGTTCTCTACATCCAAAGAAACCCAAGGCAAAGGGGGAGGGAGAGGGAGAGAGACCATAGCAGCATATGAAGAGTAGAAACCCACCCCCCATCATACGCAGGAATAGTGGGAACTAGCGGTATGGCAGGAGGCAGAGTTGCAATATGAGAGGAGGGTGGGCATGAAGAGGGCGGCTTCTAGGTTTGTAGAAACAACCAATTTGAGTTTCAAAATAGCCATGAGATCAATGGAGGTACCCTCTCAGTGGCATCAGAAAAACACATGCCCCCACCATACAAAGAAACAACGAGAAGTACAGGTATGGGAGGAGGACACAAAGTTGCAATATGGGAGGACAATGCTTCTAGGTTTATAGATTTCATCTTTCTTGGGTGGCGAGGTGGTGGCACTATGAAAAGAAGAAGTTTTCCGTGGGGTGGTGCACATCTCTACCGGAGAACAGGGGTGTGGAAAAACTCAAGGGGGTTAGTTTCTAAAGCGGTGGAACAGCGGCCAGTAGGAGAGTCCTGAGAATTGGAGATGTGTAGACTGTTCATTGGGAGATCGGAGAGGGAGAGGGAGAGGGTGGATTCGGCATGGTCGGTTTCATGAGGATCATTGGGTAAGGGTACTCTGTCTTAGAGACTTGGAGTTTAGATTGGAGGGGAATATTAAAAAGAAAGATATGAGTTTTATTTTTATTTGATTCTAGAAGAGAGACAAAATGGAGGGAGGGAGGGAGGGAGGTGGGATGGAAGAGGATGGGAAGGGGGAGGCTGGTGGCTTGGCTCCTCGAAGTTATGTCTGATCCACTTATCATTTGTCCTGTTTTGCTAGTGAACGCGGCAAATGCTTACATATACTTTCTAACGAGGAAGTTGGGATGCCTTGGGTGGGGAACATAAACAACTTTTGTCTTACACTGATGTTCATCATTTGGAGTACGGTGTCGATAGCAAAATTTAAAGTTTAAAAAATCATAAATAGGGATTCCTTTCAGAGAAACCCATGCTCCTTTCTTTCAGAGCGCCACCACATCATCCATCCAAGAAAGATGAATCTTCTGACAAAGAAGTCAAAAGATTCAAGGAAGGAGGGGATGGGGTTGCTGTATAGGAGGAGGCAACGGTGGCCACTAGAGAAGTCGCCATTGGAGAGTTGGAAGGAGGTGGAGGAATCAACTAAGAGGCCTAAGGGGGTGGCTTTGGGGATGGTGGAGTTGAAGTGGTTGGTGTAGGAAATTCCTCCAGGACAGCAGAAAGAAGGGGAGATGAAGGTGAGGAAAAGGAACCCAATTCTAACCCCAAGCCCAAGCATCAAACTCTTGGAGGAAAGGGAGGAGCAGGATCTATGGAACCCCAAGCCCAAGCAATCACTTTGGAAGGACATCATGATTTCTAAGGATGACCACTTGGCTAGCCGGAAGATTAGGTAGATGGCCGACATCGAACGGAAGGTCGGATTGTCATGGGAATACTAGATAGTCGTCAAGGAAGGGAGGATGGCACCATGAGGTCCAAGTAGAATAGTCAGGATTGGAGGCAGTGGAAAAGACATTCGAAGTAGTCTAAAGAGGGTAAAGGCATTTTGGCCATTTGAATGGCAAACAAACGAAATTGGCTGGTTGGTGCGCTGGAGGACCACCTTGCAACAATTGAGAAACCTGAAGGGCCACTTTGAAAATTTTTAAAGATGCGGGGGTGTGTCTGAGAATCGACCATGCTTGAGTGTCAAATTGTAATTTTTCCTAAAAATTATGACATAAAAGCATGGAATAAGTAGCAGAAAATTTTCACCGAGCAAAGTAGATTCAGAGGAAGAATCATACGAGTTCCCAGGCTTCAATATTTCTTTTTGAGTTATCAGATAAGAGCATGCTGTTGACAAATCAACCAGAACGACAGAAGTAAATACATAGAATACAAGAAGAGTGACAATTTCCAAGTACTTCCAACTAAACATCTAAGTACTATCTAATTGAACATATGCAATGGGTGCACATATAAGGATGGGTAGCTACATAGTGAGCAAAAACTCTTTAAGGCATAGAAACTAAGTTAGTATTCTAAGAATTATTACTAAAATCTTGTGATTTAATGATTGAATCTCACCATTTGATAAGATTGAAAGATTAAATATTAACATTTTGTATTAAATTATATTTAAGTATGTTTAAATTAATAAGCACTACATGCCTTGTTAATTATAGTCATCAAGAAATTAGTTTACGTAAATAGAACTATGTTTTCTTCCTTCAACTGTGATATAAGAAGGAAAATACTAATTAATTTGGTTATATCTCCTAATTCTGAATCATAACAAAAGATTTGAATATTTCATGTTTCTTTGTGGAAAATATCCAAACACTCGATTTAATCCAATCATCTTTCCACTCAAAAGAGGTAATCTTCTAACAAAATCACCCTAAACCTATATTAGAGTTCTATGAATGAAAAGTTATCATTTGCCAATGGGTGGTATGATTTTAAAAAATAATTTTTTTTTCTGTTAGTTTTTTAAAATTTAATGAGTATTGGTTTAGAAAAATCGAAGAAACCCCAAGGTTTTCCCTAATACCAAAATACCATGTTGGTAAAAAAAAGAAAAATTAAAAAAAAAGTTACCTTGACAGAACATTTTAGTGATATCACCTCAATGAGACATAACGTTTTCCCTAATACCAAAATACCATGTTGGTAAAAAAAAAAATTAAAAAAAAAGTTACCTTGACAGAACACTTTAGTGCTATCACCTCAATGAGACATAACAATGGAGTGCCAACACATTGATACATCGAAAATAGCATATCATGTTTCCTTCATGACCAAATATGATGGCAGTATTAAAAGTATACTCAAAGACTTGTTGGTTGTGATTATGGCTATGTCATGTGATTACTCGAAACCTTTTTTGAAAAAATACAAATTCAAGGGAAAGTGGTTTCAGCATCCCTTGAGCAATTTCCACTCAATTATAAAAAGAAATAAATAAAAAATAATACATAACAACATGTCCCTTATGCCATTATGCCTATTCTGGGTAAACAGAGTTTATATTAAATTACCAGTTCATATGAACTCAAATAATACATAACAACATGTCCTTTATGCATCATTTGTCTGTATCCATGGTGAGAGGAATTATACATACACACATTATATTTTGAATAATGTGGCTAGACTATGTATAAAGATAATTGTAAGAATAAAAAAATTATTTTCCCCTAGATTTCAGCATTAGAAGTGATCTAAGAAATATAACAAGTCACCTCCAAGTTAAACGATATGATTCTAGTTTTTAGGCCAATAATAATAAAAGACAACGTTAAGAACATGCAATGGAAAACGTAACCGTAAACACTAAATTAGAGGTAATGAAGAAAAACCTTTGTGATTTTAAAAAGCTTGAACTAGGAAAATCAACTGACCATATTCCATGATGAACAGCACGGTGATTCGGATGTCCAGATACGCCAAACTTATCAAATGTAATTAACTAAAACAAAATAACACAATGCAGCATTAGATGCATGAAATGGATTCAATGTGGGTGGAAAGGCAGATAAGCATGTTTTTCTAGCATAATAGTACTCCCAAGAATTTTAATTACATATATAAAACAAGCATTGCTTACACTTAATACAAGTGTTTGTTGATATTGGTTCATGGATATGTCTACAAAGAGTACTTTGAAATGTTCACAAGATTCAAAAATGTGTCGCATTCTCACAATTCAAATATGGGTCGCATTCTCACAATATATATATATACACAAACACACACACACACACACATATACATATGTTTTCTGTTTTTACAAGTCAATGGCTCTAGAAATGTACATCTTGGAGAAACCTACATGCTAAAAAAAATGATTTATCATATTTTAAAAAAAAAACATATTTTGGGAACTTAAAAAGCAAGAAGAAAATAATTTTTTAAATCTTTAAGTGAAAAGAAGACGAAAAGCTTGGGGCTTTGAGCAAGGTGAAGTGGAGAGCACCAAAAAGAAAAATCAAACGCACTCTGATTCTCAGAAGACAAATTGATAACAGGAATCTATAGAGTTATTACTAGCTGAAATGAGTATTTTAATGGTGGAATATCATGGTTAAAAATTCCCCAGAAATCAATCTAAAAGCAAGTACTTGGTTTGCAAATTATAAAGCAATAGTAGTGATATTGTACTATATTTACTAAATGATTCTATTGTTCTCTACATCGATAGGCTTAGCCGATGGTGACTAGCTACAGTTACATACACAAAATTAGTTATTGTCTATTCATGGCAAGATCTATTCCATCTTTCCAACAACTGATTCTGGGTAAATTGTAAAAGATCTCCTCCTAAGCTTCTTTTTCCAAGAGCATCAAAGAGCAGTCACTGGAGACTGGCTCATCTACTCTTTATACTGGCTTCTAGGCTGAAATGTTAGCTCATCCCTAACATGATGATGCTTCTCAAGATATTCTCACCAAATGATTCACAAAAATTTGGCCATTCAAAAAAATGACTCCATGAAAGAATGTGATAAAACTATAAGGGTTTTGTACGAGAGGAATTCATCCCTAGGTTGGCTTGCTGAAGGTTGTTAATTCAACAGTCGATTTGCTGCAGCCTTTATGAAAAATAGAATTGAAGAAATTGAGATTTATTCATGACATAACCAACAGTATAGACAAACCCTAGAGATATGTTCTTTTTTCGCCAACTTGTGTTTGTCTATATATTCTTTTCAAGTGTTGTCCTCCAATTTGTTTCTCTTCATTGGTGCACAGATATTGATTCTCTCTCTAGATTAGCAATTTTTAAAATCTTCATTCAATTGATTCTGCACAAAACTATTATTCCTTGTGGTTTTCTCCAGATTCTCGAGAAACCCTTGTAGACTTCCCTCTTATGTATATTTCAATCATCCAAGGATTCAGCATTGTTTTTTATTGTTTCTAGGTGTGCTTGTTTCTGTCTTCACTCCCTCCTTTCATAAACCTACTTTTGATGACTATTGGGGTCTTGTCAGAAAGTTATTTAATCTTAGTGGGCACAGCAAGGATTTTCTTCTCAATTTGCCAAGATTTCATACTCCAATTTGTCGAAGTTTTAGCACATCAAGTTTTCACACTCAATAGTCTGCGCTTTGTTTCCCTTTCTTTTAGCCCTCCCAACCTTGAGTTCGATATGAAAATTTTGATGATGGTTACAACAATAGCATATATTAGTAGCACCAACACAAAAACATCATTCTTGTCTGCTTCCCATACACAGGCATTTTAAGCAATTGCAACAGAACTGAGAGGGAACTTCAAATCACATGTATTAAGCTTGTAAGATGTTTTATTAGAAATCACCATAACATATTGATAGTGTTGCTGTACTTTAAACAATATTGAATCACACCTCTTAGCAATAAATGCACATTGTCATTGGTGTTGCTAATTATTTTATCATATTGGTGTTGGAGCCTTTTTGTCCATCCGGTGGAGGAGATGGGAAAGTGAGGGGGCACATGCCCACCCTAGCTTTGAATTGGTTCCAGCCATGTCACTTTCGGGCCCACTTCCCTTCCATGGCAAATGGTTTATGAACCAATATGTAAGAGGAGCCTTTCAATGGGACTAACTGCTTCAAATAAAAACAAGGAATAAAAGGAAATGGGAGAAAAGCTGTACTCATTATGATGGAAGAGTTTGTAGCAGCTTGAACCGAGGGGATACAGCCAAAACAAATGATATGTCACTACCTTACTAGCAATCTAGCATTTTTCTATTGAATGCTAGATTATTGTAGGTGTCTACATAAGCAATACAGAGTGTAATAAGGAAAATGGCTCAATAAAAGGTAAAACTGTTTTTTCAATGAGAAATTTGATTCAAGTTTGTACGTAAAATAAGTAAAAACTATTCACATATGAATAGCACTAACACAGTACTTGTAGGTCAAACTTTCATAAAGGACTTATATAAAGAAAGATAATTTAATTAAACTTATGCATATTGAGTAGATGCAAGTTATAGAATAAAAATAATATATAACAGACACTTCGTTACAGATACATTGATCTGACAATGCATGTGAAAATGACGAAAATACAGGTTCCCTGACTCCCCCTCCCAAAATGGTAGGCTTTCCATTTAGGGAAAGAAACAGTATAAACTAGAAATAATTTCACAGAATGCACCAGTAGTCCTAGCTAGAAAGTGAGAAGAATATATATACCATAAATTGAATAGAAAATTACAGTTAACAAATGCATAGAAATGTATAACGGAGACTTAAAATCTCAGACAAGATTTCAGAAATTCGAAGAGACCTTACTGAGTCAATATCCCACATTTTGATTTCATCTTCAATAATTGTTGATAATAATTTATGGTCCCATTGATTGTTGAATCCATCCTAAAACAGAGTAGCATTCGTAACTACAATGTCAAGCACCATACACTTAAATAATAATAATAATTTTATAAGTTTTATTGCTTGCAAGAGATACCTGTAAATCTGGATGATCCAATATTTTAACTTGTTGGAGTGGAATCTGCAAAATAAAATATGAAATCTGATAAGAAAAATGCTAGATATTAAGATAAGTATCCAAGAAGAGTATCTTGCACCAGTACAAGAAACCTTGAGTACAGCACAAGCCCGATACAATTCTTCCTTACGAACATTTCCCACACCTTCAGCATTACCTACAACAGATATCAAGGTGCTGCTGTTTAGAATTAATTTACCATCAAGAACTTTCATCACACATAGATTCAACATCAAAAGTTAGCAATTTTCCAATCATTAAATAATTCAATGCTTAGAGTCGAGCATATGGTCTGCACTCATGTCTGTCTTATGAAATCTGGCATTATGCCAAATGTCATCCTGATGACACTCATTCATTTAGCTGGTTCACAGTGATTTGAGTCTGTTGCCAAGAAGAAGTAACAGCTATAAGTATGACCATCAAAGTGAAAAAGATATTTTTATACTTTGCACTAAATATATTACTCTCAACAACTATAACTATATTTCTAATTGCACTGGTCAATGCCATGCATGCATTACATTTTCTTCTTTCAGGCATTTCGAAACACCAATAGACCTGTATAATCATCAGCAGATAGCTATTTGTATAGTTAATCTCAAGAACAAGATATCAAAAGAGCTTCTAAAAATTCCTAAAATGTGTAATTCATAATTCGTTAAAAAAATAAATTGCTGCAATAAAATAATTTTAGAGGTTATTACTGTTAAAAACCAATTTGTTAACTTTCAGTCATAGGGGATAAGATGGAATTAATTCAAAAAATTGAACAATTCTCAAATCAGAAAACATGCTGAATTAAAAAAACCAAAAATAAATAATAATAATAATAATAAACCCTACTGTTGCATTCTATCAATTTTATCACCTACATTACAATGAGAGGCTAAAATTGTAAATGGCACTAGAATCCTACAAAACATGGCTTAAAGACAGAATTCCTTATGCAAGTTTCCATGTAGTTCTAGTTAGCATTATATATAATACCAGTTGACATGCAGAGAATGTGAGGATTATGCCCCTCCGAGGTCAGGAAAAGAATGGTTGGAGCAAAAAACCTGCATGGAAGCCATCAAAGATGATAACAAATTATAGTAAATAATTAAATATTACTAGGAGAAGAACAGAATTTAATTATAAAAAAAATCATATGCACTACCGCATCATCATAGAAACAAACTGCACTGCCCATGTCTGACATGTGGGAAGTTTAAAACTCAGTAGTAACTAAGAAGCTTAAGCATTTATGTCTGTCTGTATATTTAATATATTACTTGAATGAGTAAACAAAAATGTTGTATTCTGATGTAAAGAGCAGGAGCAATAAGAAAAAGACCCAGGTCAACCCAGATCACATGGCCTTACGTAAAACTTCCCGAGCAAGGAAGTTAAAAGGAATGGAGGTGGCTGACGAACTATGCCAATGAATGCAAAAATAGATCTCTTTAAATAATTTTGCGAAACATACAGCCACCCAATGGTTCTCATTAATCGAGTGGTCTGGCAAATTACATAATTGCCCCAGTAAACTAATTCTTTAAGAAATTCTTGAAAGCAAATGGAGACATGATAAGTCTGAACAACCATAAATTCTTGTGTTACATTAGTTTTAACCAAAAATTGATTATCAAGATTTGCCACTTAAGCAAACATATGTAATAGCTGAATCATCCCTAATCTACGATAACCACCCAAGAGCCTACTTTTCCAATTTATTGAGAAACATTGTCCAAATATAAACAACAAGAACTTGAAGCTGGAAGGACTTATGAGGAAGACTAGTTTTTGTTGTGGATGAATAAGACTGGTTCAAAACATAACACATTTGGGCGACTATATTAGATGATAAGACTTAGTGATGCATGGAAAGAACTGCTGGGAGGAGGCATATGCATGGATCGATTGTTAAATGAGCATTTGGCAAAGCAAGATGCTCAACAAGCCTGCAAAAACCATTGGACTGAGATTTTTTTTCATTTTCTGGTGTTTACTGGAATAAAGTATAGAATTTGTGGGTCATGACATTAGCAGCTGGAAACTTCCACCTTTTGTGCTACACCTAATTTAAAATCTTGCTCCAATTTCAGCTCCCACTTCCTAATCCCTTCTTAAAGGAAGCTATTTCCAATTTTGCCACTATTTAATCAAAACTTATCTTTGTTAAGTAAAATATGACAATAATATTTTTGTATAATGTACTTCAATATTATTTTCTTCAGAGCAATGGTCAAATAGGTAGATCTCTATTATTTTTACACTTACGTTCTTACATGATTCTGTACCCTAAGATTTAAGAGCCCTGCATCCCCACTCTTGACCTACTCTAAATTCAGGAGACTACATCTAATGCTGCAGTTATGGAGCAAATACACCTAATTCTAGCAATGACAGTCTGGGAGGATATAGACAACTTTATGATAAGGTGGCAACAGTTATGACGAGTTTGGTGTAAATGTTTAATAAACAAAATGGGAGGTGGAAATGAAACGAGTTAAAGCAATACTCTCTGTTTTTCTCAAGAATGGACAAAGAAAATAATCATAAATGTTAATTGCTGCAGTCCTAGATAACTTGCTTAGATCTTAAACAACTCTTCAACCTTTACAAAAAATAGTCAAAATTAAAATACATATGAAAATATCCAAAAAGACTGCCCCATGAGTACTGAAGTGTCTAGAAACATACTAGTCTAACTATTTAAGCATCCATTAATCATTACTGATCATGGATTGAGAGTTAAATGCTAGAAATACTAGTGACTAATCACAAAATTCCAAGAAAAATCATTCATGATGAGCGACCACAAAGATAGTAAGGATCCATTTGGTTGGAGATAATCTGGCATGGAAAAATGAATCTCATATCAGATTATCATCTTTGGCATAAAAAATGGAAGAGAGAGATAGTAAAAACATTGGTAGGCCCCATGTTTATTTTTCGGAGAGAGAAGGTAAAACAAATACCATGGAAGGGTTCGTATTTAGTAAATTTTTAAATGGTGGTAATCTATACTTGACAAAAATATTCTCAATAAAGCAGCATATGTAATCATTAAATTTGTTCTAATGTCTTTCCAAATTCATTTAATAAAGAGCTTTTACAGAAAAATTAACATAGAGATGGCATTATGCAAAGAGCTATATGACTATAGTCATTATATAAAAACTAAATGGAGATGACAATGCTATCCTAATATTAAACAATTATTTTATGTTGAAAGATATATCTGTAAATTTCTCCATATTCCTATATAAGATTATCTTCAATCAAATATAGTAATATTTTCTAGTGTCATTTTTTAGAGTAATTTTTCTATCAACCAAATATAGTAAAAATTATTTTTCTCCACAGTCATTTTTTTAGATAAATAATTTTCAGGAATCATCAATTGCCCTATAATTGACACACCCCAACCAAACGGACCCTTAGATGAAACAAGAGTTCCTTACCAAGCAAATAATAAATAAGCACGCAACCACATCAGACACCATTTCAACAATAGAAGCTTTGGAAAAAGTTAACGGGATAGCATCTTGTTTATCTTATCTAAAATAGGTGGATTTCTCACTATGTAGGGGGGAAAGGAAGAAAAAATATAAAGACCACAAACCAAGAAGGTCTACAACAATGGACACCCAATGATATGCCCTCAGATTGTAACTCATTAACCACTAACAAGAATCATTCTTTGGCAACTTTAATTCCGCAAGCAAAAGCAAACGCACTGCCAAATTACACGCTACCTAATCTGCCACCAAAATCGTCTATCCATACAAAACCATTAAAATCATCAGTTCCACAAGTTACTCACCAGAACGCTGATAAAAAATTAAATTATTGCATATTTGATTCAGAAATTTCAAGAAAAGGGGGGAAATGGAACCAATAGCATCCAAATCAAGATCCCAACGTCCAATCGTCTCAAGTACAAAACATTTAAACCAAAATCAGGTGTGGAATCCAACGAAACATTAGAACCCTGAAATCAAGAATGAGGCCATACATGGACTCGTCGTCGGGATGCGCCACGACCAGCAACACATTTCTTTTCTTGCCGGAACCTGCGACGGCAGAATTTGGGGGAGAAAAACATATAATTTGAACAAGATTCGAACAATACTAGGGTTATATTCGATAGAATAGAGAAAGAAACCGGAGCATCGATCGAGATGCAACTCACCGGAAGAAGAGAGGAATGCCGGTTTCGACGGCAAGCAAGAAGAACCGAATAGGATTCTCCATAGAGAGATCGCCCAAAGAGAAATCCCTGCCACGGCGGCCAAGATCCACGCCATTTCAAAAAGAATCCCCGAGAGGAAGAGGGAAGGTCTTGGGCATCAAGAACCGAAACACCTACAACGATCGGGGGTTCCATTTCTCACAGAGGAGCGGTGGGAAGGACCTTCACTTTGTGCTCTCGAATTTTCTATGCGGATGCCAGATCTGCCGTCCGATGGTCGACTCGTGAAGTAATCGACGATTAATCCTCAAACCTGCGTAGAACTTTTATGGAATATTGGACTGATCCCGATCCCGACCTGGTTGCTAGGCCGGGAGTCGGGTTCCGTTGCGTTGGGTTAAGAGGGGTCCAGATTTTAGATTTGGTTCGGTGGATCGGAGAATGATCGAGCCATGACGAGGTTTGACGTGCACCTCTTTTGGTGGTGGCACGAATTAGCGCTAGATTCTGTTCAAGTAGGCATAGGCCAGCTATTTAGATTAAACGACGCAAGTTAACTCGCAATTCACGCAGTTTGGATGGTGTTTTGGGATGGTTTGGTTGTAATCTGGTACTAGTTTTACTCATCATGATCTGATATGGTCTGAGAGTGATCTAATACTGGTTTGAGTTATGTATAGCCAATTTTGATATTTTATAAAGAAAAAACTATTAATTAGATCAGATTCATCGTGGGCTGCTAATAGTTCAATTTTTTTTTTTTTTTATTTCATATGCGATAACAGGACATGCGAAATGTATTTAACTTTTTTTTTTCTCTTCTTTTTTTTGTTTCGTGTGCAATAACAACATGTGTGATAATATATTTAATCTTTTTTTCTCATTTTGATTAATAAATTATTAATCATTCACGATGAATTTGATCTAACTAATATTTTTAAAAAAAATATAAAGGATCTGGTGCACTCAGCACTAGCCCTAGCAAGATGAGAAAAGTGTGTACAGAAGAACTGCTTGTCTTGAAATTTAAATCACAGTAAAGATATTTGTAGACGCATATTGGCATGATGCATCTTCTCATATATCATTTTTGTGGTGATGTTGTTAGAGAGTGGATAAAAAGATTCCATTAATTTGAGCCATTTGGATTAGTTTTACTCTTCCTCTGGTGACCTGTTATGAGCTACTGGAATGTTGAACCTGGTTACGAGGAAAGGGAGGCATGATAAAATTGGTTTAAATGCAAGTGTTGTATCTCAATTGCATTGCCTGCACCGTAAATGGAGCCAAACTTCAATGTATACTATTCCTAACAAAGACTTCCCCTCTACCCATCGATACCCTCTCCTCCCAATTTGACGCAAAAATAGAAGTTAATAGCTCATTGTTTATGAACAAAATAATAAATTGAGGACAGGTTGAGGGTAGGCATGATAACCTATTTGACCATTTCAAAGATAATTATATAAAATTCGTAAATCAAATGTGTTTGGTGATGAGTCAGCCTAAGCCTGCATCCTCCGTATCCAACTTATATCATTACTTTGGTCCACATGACCCAAAAATATAAAAATAAAAATATTAATAGATGGAATCAACCACCACACCATTGGCCCGTAAGATCATGAAGTTTGAAAATTGCCCCTCGGACCCATAAAAGGGGCAGAACCACGAGAACTTGTACAAAATATTTTTCTCTCACTTTTGAATAGTCAAGATGTTATTATTGCGGGCCCACATGATGGCATTCTGGTGGGGAAATTGCACTGGCCTTCTAGGCTCTAGCTTGTATTCTGTCCCAAATCCTGTTCCAACTACGTTATATTAAATCCTTTGCCCGAAAAAACAACATTAAATTAAATCATTTTGGCAAAACATGACATAATAGTTTGGCCAAGACAAGGACATACATGGAGAAACTTCCTCAACAAGAATGGCTCCATCTGCCCGGTGCTTCGTAAGGTCTCAATCCCATCGTCTTTGGAACATCTTTCTTCCAAGAAGCTGATGGTTGAGCATAGCATCCTTTAGGATTGCTTGCCTTCATTGTTTTGTTCTAACAAGCCTTGAGTACTTTTTTTTTCTTTTTTTCTTTTTTTTTGAGATGCCATGGGAACCTCGTGAAAGAAAAAAAAAATATAGATTAGTATTTAATAAATTAAATACAAATAGCATCTGTTGTAACAAAAAACTTGATATATTGGAATAACTGAGTTAAAGAATCGAAGGCTAAATTAGTATGCAAGCTAGCAAGACGGAGCCTCAAGCACTCTTTATCCTAACATCCGATTCACATATTCTAAACTACTTATTTGTTTTGATAAATTAGGGGAATTGTCTCACCTCTTTCACTTACTCTTTTTAAAAAAAAAAAAAAAAAGAATGCAGACAAAGATGAGCATGTACAAGTGCATGTCTAATAATTTGTATGTTGATGGTACGTTATTGTTCTTTCGTTACAATTTACTAATGGGTGATGAAAGGACATACCAAGAGATGGCTGGGAGAGGAGAAGACTTCCCGAGAACAACAAAGGAATTATAATTAGTCGACAGGTATAAGTTTGCTTTACTGAAGTGTGAAATTCAATTTGCCATCTAATTGAGTTACTTGTTGAGGAGATGATTAATTAAGATTTTAGCAATCTCGTTAATTAAAGTTAATGTATCAACTGCAAATCCAGCTTGTTAGGATCAAGCCAAGAAAATTGGGTTGCAAAAGAACTCTAATGCAAACTATATTATTATGTTAGAGAGAGTCATGATGCTTACAATAACCATGCAAAAAGTAAGCTCACTCCCAAGACTACATGCACATGATATACAATATATACAATGCATAAGACTCTTATGACACCATTATGTTGCATCAATTTTTCCTCTAAAACACACTTCAGCTAAGCTAAGAGTTTTGTTCCCTCCAAAATGCTACTTATTTGGGTTCCAATTCAAGCAATCATATGCAAACAATATAGCTAGGTTACATACCTTAAGCTGGGCCTCACCATATGATCTGTCAACATTTGTCGATTACCTAGATACAACTTAGACATAGTACTTGCCTATGGCCAACATAACATGCCCCTTGATGCATAGCATGTGGATGCCACATAGAAGGTGGGAGCAGCTTTTCCTCCAACGTGCACGCCAATCTGTTTGTTTTAGAAAGCACAATGTGGTCCATCGTTCATTAATTGTGGATTATATCTTTCGTGTGAAAGAATGATTCATCTTCTTTCATGGCGACAATCGTTGAAATATATACAATAGCTTTTTACCCAAAAAAAAAATACACAACAGCTGCTTTGAGACCTACATGGATCAGAAGAGAAAAAAATGCTTTAAAAGCTGTGCAATACACAATCCAGTGCTTAAATTCATGAAAGAAGATCAATTATTTTTTCCTGCAGCATGAATCCTCCTTCATTGGAAAATTATATTGTCTCAACTGTTCTGGTTGCCTGTTCAGTCTGATTTTTTTTTTTTTTTCTTCCTTCAACGACGACGGAAAAAAAAAAAACCATCTCATTGTCTCCTTCTGGTTCAACAATATATATATATATATATATATATACGCGTTACGTAACGGATACTGTAAGACAAGTGCACAGCATCTAAGAACAACCGCCAAATCCAGTGGCTCGAATGTGTGCGCACGGTCATCTACAACATAAAACTCCGTAAGACCACGCTGCCTCTGGTGGACTGGAGGTGACGGCTGGTTGACAGCTTTGTCCGTTTCCCTTGGGTTTCTATCGGCGATGGACCCCACACAGGCGGCATATGACCGACCCATCTCGCTGTCCGTCTTATCTGTCGCCCACTCACGTTGGCGTCGGATCGGATATCGGTCCCGCCCTCCCGCAGAAAAAAACACGCAGCCCTCACCGCCCGCAGCACCCATCACCACCCTCCCTTCCAATCCAGTCCCTTTCCCGGGCCCACTTCAACCTCTCCATTGTTAATTAATTCTCACTCGACGCCATCTCAACTGCCAAACGTAGCGGTTGTTTTTATACAAACACCACGCCAACCATCCTCCATCTGTGAGTATATATCCTTATTAATGTCCCACATCTAGCAGTTTCCACTTGGACGTGTTTCTCTTTGCCATCGCCTCAAGGAGCAAGCAATGCCCCTTAATTTCTCTTACACCTAACGTACGCCACATCCAATGCCTCTACCTCCATCCAGTATGTATATATATATATAGCCGATCCTTGTTACTTTGGGGTCAATCATTTTTTTAGCGAAAACTTTGGGCCCAAACGGTCAATCCCGCAGAACTCCATCTTACCAAAAAAAATCAGCGGCGGCAGCCACGGTGGCGAGCAAATAGCAATCATTCCACGTGTGATCGGTCCCCAATGCTCCATTCCAATCCAACGTGCCCTCTTCTTCTCAACGCCCACTCGTTTCTTATGTCCCCTCATTCCACAGTCCAACCGCATTACAAGAATCTCTGGCAGCTCAGCCGCCGCCTCGTCCTCCTCTTCCCGAAACACCAGCGAGATTCTCTTCAAAATTTAGTAGTAACTATGGGATTTAGCTCTAAGTTGGTGGCTAGCGATAGCCTCGATCGGTCGCAGGTAATCATTGCTCTGATGTTTCATTTGTTATGATATGTTTCGAGTTATTGTTGTGAATTCTGGTCTTGGTGTTATTGAAGGATGGAGGTTTGGAGATTCTGAAGCCAAAGAGCGAAGGTAAGACACAGGACCCGCAACAGAAGCAGAAGCCGGCGCGGTGCCCGAGATGCGAGTCCACCAACACCAAGTTCTGCTACTACAACAACTACAGCAAGTCGCAGCCACGGCACTTCTGTCGGGCCTGCCGCAGGCACTGGACCGACGGCGGCACCCTCCGCAACGTCCCGGTCGGTGGCGGCCGCAGAAACAAACGTCTCAATACCGAACACAACACATCCACCTCGGTGGATAACAACGGTGTTACTATTCCTCAATACCAGCAACAACTGCAGCAAATGCCACTACCACCCTTCGACGGGGACAATCATAGCAGCAGTTTGCCGGGAATTCTCCACCAGGTGATGCTCCGCCCGCCGCCGCCGCCGCCGCTGCCGCTGGCTTACGCCATGGATGGCAGCGGCCTCTGCCCCGTGCCGCCATTCCAGCCTGAATTCGGCACCGCAGAAGCAGACTTTTCGACCTCTTCTGACAATGTTATCAACACTTTGTCTTCCATCTCTTCTTCTTCCTGCTCGTCCCCCTACAACTGCACCAGATTGGATCCGATACCGTTGCCGGCAAGCTATTTGAGTTGTTGGGAGGACATATCTGACCTCGTCAGTGCCCAGGATTCTATTCTCAGTACGTACCCATGAAGGGATGAGAGGTATATATGAACAAGAAAAAACGTCAGTTTTATCAATTCACTGCTACACGCGTGGGGATTGCTGGTAATTCTTTTGCTTGCTATCTTGTCTTTCTGTTTGAGGCTGTCCTTTATAGTGGCAGCTTCTGGCCGTAGAAGTATGTTGGTTTTTGGCCTCTTGCGTCTTCCAAATCCAGTATGGGACATGGGGTGACTTATGATGAGTTTGTTTTTGCTGTTTAATATAATGGTTTAATAGGTTAGGGAACAAGGGTAGAGAGAGGGAGAGAGAGAGAGAGAAAGGGGATAGGAGCAGGGCACTTTTCTTCCACTGCAATTTGTGTGAATTTGTTTGTATCCACCAATATATTGGACTGCTTTGGTCTTACAAATATATGTCAGACAGCCACTCGGCGCTGGAATATTGAGATTTCTCGTCTCTTTGAAGTTATTGAGCCTAAGGAAAGTAACGTTTTATCTATCAGTCCAAAGACACTTGCCAATGATGACTACTGCAAACATAATGAAGAGTCTCAGAACAAGGAGGTGATAACGTGCCTTCTGAGATTGATTGATCTTGTTCAGGTTCTTAATTTTGATATTCCATTCTTCTCTTACACAAAAGTAACTTCCAACTCCAAAATCAAAATCAAAGAAGTTACGTACGACAAGTTGATGGAATCTCCACCAGAATTTTTGCCGTTTCGTTGAGTTTTTCCATGTTACATTAATATAAAAAGAAAACAATTGTCAAACAATATTGCCTGACGTGTTTAACTTTTACACTTCAGTTATACCAAGCCTGACAATTCTGAATGAGCGTGTGGTTCTTGGGCTGGACTCCAGCTCTCACAAATTGTCAGAGCAAATGGAGTTAACTAAATAAACCTCAAGGAATATTACAATCCTGAACCATACAACCATCCATATGTACACAAGTACTATTGCAGCTGTAGATATTACCCGCAACCACAGTACAGGTCAGTGTGAGGCAATTTCCTGCAGAGGTCTTTGCCCTCAAACCTGAAGTGGAAACCTGAAATTTTGAAATGTTCTAATTTTGCCTCCATATCCAGCAGTCACGATAATAATCCCCAGGCCACCTGCTTTGCATCTGCGTATCCCTGTTGAAAAGTTCACCGTTGCTTTGAGGACAATTGTTGGTTAGCTTCTCTTGAGGCCAAGTTGCATATGCCCTGTCAATAAACTGATTTGGTATCAAGGGTGCTGCTGCACAGAGAGCTATCATTACACACCTATACACAAGCAAGAATGAGTACTCTTGCACCCACGGGTCTCCTCGAGCACACTCGGCTCAGCCTTCAACACTCCATCCATTCCATCCTAGTTGAGCCCATTAACTCGTGCTTTTTTGAATGAGATCGTGGGTCATTATAAATGATATCAAAGTAGATCTAGCTTATGATTCATATAGATCAGGGGATATGAAACTATTTAGATTGATCATAATTTTTGTGATTGGATTCCTATGGATTTAGATTCTTAGACTAGCAAATATGCGGGACTTGGACATAGAGTACGACAAAAAGAAAAGAGGAAGGAATAACATGTATGAATCAAAGCACAAGGATCATGAGAGTGTTTATACAGCATGTGGTATGAAACGATTCTACAAGTGGATGCTCTTCTGTATGGGGTGAGCCGAGGCAAAACTTTTCTCCAAGATGGAAGTGAAAAGAACAAAAGTTTCTACCGAGAGCAGCATGACACCTTGTTTGATCGAATACAGATAACGAAACAAAATTTCACACCCAGTTTTTCCCCTTTTTTTTTTTGCATTTTTCCCTCATTATGCTGATAGAGATAATGTTTTAAATGTAGCTGCTCTGAAAAATCTAGAAATTCCAGTCTGTAATCTTTATCACTGTTCTGTTTCTTAACCACTACGGGAAGGCATTTAAGCACATGTGCCAAAAGAAAAGCAGCTTCATTGTATTTTTTCTTTTAAAACAAAGATGTTAAATTTTTGCTAGCCATTCATACAGCAGAATGCTACATCTTTCCAATAATTATGCAGCACAAGGATGATTTCAACAAACTAAATAGATTCCACACTTTCCAAGAAGACTACAAAAATGCCCAACCTTAAATTATTGGATGAAGCCCTTCATCAAATGTCAACACAAGCTTTCTTCATTTGATCATGCAGGCATCTCGATATTGATAAAATAACAACTAAGAAAAGATGCAAGGTATATTGGTATAGTTACTAAAAGTCCTACTTCAGTTTGTAAAATTCTTCTTGGATACTGATAAGATGATTTTTTGTACGGATGCAACAGAGAGGTTGGCTGATGAATGGTTGACTTTTGTGGTTAGATAAGGCAGGCCAAAGGGCGCATGCAGAACTCGCACGGATCCTCTGTCGTGCACTGCACAGCGTGCCCCATCCATCATGCGATAGATGGCCATGTACGATCGCACGCAACGGGCATGCATCTACACACGGCCGTCCATCGTGTGATGGATGGTGCACTGTACACCACATCGTGCGGAGCACAGCAGAGAACCCGAGCTCATGCAGAACATTGTAGCAGTACAGGCATTTGGTGAAACTCCCCATTGTGCATGACAAACCCATTCCTCCATCGCCAACAAGGCATCACCCACTGTTTCGAAAATCTTATAGGGTCTGCATTCCTGCTTTACAAGTTTTTGAAGTCTTACCAGGAAAAAACTTCTCAAAGTTCAAGATCTTAACGTCTAGTCTAACTTCACTGCCTCCATATTTGTTATCAGCAATTGATCTGCTTTTAAACACTGATACACCCCGCACTTTGTCGTCATCAGTAACATTTACCATGTACAAAGCAATGCTAGTTGTGTGTGTAATCCTTAAAGCAATTTAACACCCTTAGTGACCCTAGCAACCCTAACTAATATCTTTTTTAGATCAGGTTCGGCAGTTTACTCCTTACAGGAAGAGAGGAACTGTAGAACTTTCTTTGAAAGAAGTGACACTGACATCAATATTTTCATCAGAACCACAGCCACTGGATCATTAGCAAGAGTCCGACATGTGTATCCAGTTAGGAGGTATCCTGACATTGTCCGGTACTTTAGGCACGGTCATCACTAGCATCTGGAAGGCTTTCTGCGCTGCTTTAGGAGTATTTCATCCACAATCTTTTTTGAAATTTTTATGTTTGGAATGGGTTAAAAGGAACTTCCCAAAGAAGATACAACCAGTAATCTTAATGCTACTTGCAGCTGTGGCCTGGAATTGTTGGAAAGAACGCAATGTAATACTTTTTCTTCATAAAAATTCATCCATTTATTCGGTGGCTGCTGATGTTCTCAACCATTTTAAAGACTGGTCCTTACTTTGCAAAAGTTCAGAGTTACCAGAATTTACAAAAGTTTAGACAAAGATTAAGATAATACCTCTAACGAATCTCTCTAATCTCTAATGTTCATCCTTTGGCTCAATATTTTTGCATATGTATTGAAGTTGTCACACATCTCATCGCTTTTGCTTGATACATATGTGGTAAGGCTGGTAGCCTAACACTTATTTTGTTTTATCTTATTTTTTTCTATTAGGTTATGTTATGGTCAAGAGACTCCAGGACTTACACGGGCAGAGAGCTTATTCGAGAAAGAGGTATTATTCGCTTTGACCGCGTGCATACTCTTATAGGCCTGCAGTTTTTGGGCCGTAGTTGGTATGCTTGCGGTATGCACATGGCAAAACCAGACAATACTTCTTGCTGAAATGAGCTGTCCATCCATATGAGTCCCGAAATTTTTTAACCACAATAAATGATGCTAGAGGAAGGGCCCTCCAATAAGCCAGAGTCTCCCTGACGGGGAGGCTATTGTTGTGAGGGGTTTAGTCCCACATTGATTGTGAGTCAGAAGTACTCTGCCATATATGAGATAAGAGACCCTCTCTCTCTTAAAAAATGCCTTTTGGGCCAAAGCCATGAGGTTCGATAGCTGCAAACGTACCAACTACGGTGGAAGGGTCGCAAGCCTATAAGCTATGACAATCACAAACGTACCAGCTATGGCTCAAGGGCAATGTACTAGCTATGACTCAAGGGCCGCAAGCCTATAAGCTACGGTATGCATACGATCAAAATACAAATGACGCTAGAGGAAGGGCTCTTCAATAAGACAGAGTCTCCCTGACTGGAGAGCTACTATTATAGGGGTTTAGTCCCACATCAATATAATTGTGAATCAAGGATACTCTGCCTTACATGAGATATCATACCCTCTCTCTCTCAAGAAGCATCTTCTGAGCCAAAGTCCAGGAGGTAAAGCCGTGAAGCCCGACAGCCACAAATGTACCAGCTACGGTACAAGGGTTGCAAGTCTATAAGCTACGATATGCATGCGGCCAAAGCGGACAATATCTCTTGCTAAGATGAACCCTCCATCCGTATGAGCTCTGAAGTCCCTTGACTACAACAAGCTATATATTGAATCTAGCCCTATAACCTTTTCTTTGTAATCTTTTTTTCATTTATAATAAAGATTAGGTGGTTTTTACCTTCCTTTCCCTCAAAAAATCAGTCATCACACAGTTGGCTATATGACAAAAGCTTGCTATCCAAAAAAAGCAACTTGGGAGAACAAATATGCGGTAGAGTGTACACTCAAAAAATATGAGGTAGGATGTCCAGAGAAAGAAGTGCCTCCCTGGCAGGTGTGGACTCCAGATTAGATACATACTGGTGACTTCCATAGTAGCATATTGCAGCTGCAATTCCAATTTTTCCCATAGCTGATCTATTGATCATGTCTGTTTTTCATGGTTAATTGGATGAAGCCCTTCATCAAATGTCAACACAAGCTTTCTTCATTTGATCATGCAGGCATCTCGATATTGATAAAATAACAACTAAGAAAAGATACAAGGTATATTGGTATAGTTACTAAAAGTCCTACTTCAGTTTGTAAAATTCTTCTTGGATACTGACAAGATGATTTCTTGTATGGATGCAACAGAGAGGTTGGCTGATGAATGGTTGACTTTTGTGGTTAGATAAGGCAGACCAAAGGGCACATGCAGAACTCGCACGGATCCTCTACCGTGCACTGCACAGCGTGCCCCGTCCATCATGCGATGGACAGCCGTGCACGATCGCACACAATGGGCATGCATCCACACACGGCCATCCATCGCATGATGGATGGTGCACTGTACACCACACCGTGCGGAGCACAGCAGAGAACCTGAGCTCAGTACAGGCATTTGGTGAAACTCCCCATTGCGCACGACAAATCCATTCCTCCATCGCCAACAAGGCATCACCCACTGTTTCGAAAATCTTATAGGTTCTGCATTCCTGCTTTACAAGTTTTTGAAGTCTTACCAGGAAAAAACTTCTCAAAGTTCAAGATCTTAACGTCTAGTCTAACTTCACTGCCTCCATATTTGTTATCAGCAATTGATCTGCTTTTAAACACTGATACACCCCGCACTTTGTCGTCATCAGTAACATTTATCATGTACAAAGCAATGCTAGTTGTGTGTGTAATCCTCAAAGCAATTTAACACCCTTAGTGACCCTAGCAACCCTAACTAATATCTTTTTTAGATCAGGTTCGGCAGTTTACTCCTTACAGGAAGAGAGGAACTGTAGAACTTTCTTTGAAAGAAGTGACACTGACACCAATATTTTCATGAGAACCACAGCCATTGGATCATTAGCAGGAGTCCGACATGTGTATCCAGTTAGGAGGTACCCTGACATTGTCCGATACTTTAGGCACGGTCATCACTAGCATCTGGAAGGCTTTCTGTGCTGTTTTAGGAGTATTTCATCCACAATCTTTTTTGAAATTTTTATGTTTGGAATGGGTTAAAAGGAACTTCCCGAAGAAGATACAACCAGTAATCTTAATGCTACTTGCAGCTGTGGCCTGGAATTGTTGGAAAGAACGCAATGTAATACTTTTTCTTCATAAAAATTCATCCATTTATTCGGTGGCTGCTGATGTTCTCAACCATTTTAAAGACTGGTCCTTACTTTGCAAAAGTTCAGAGTTACCAGAATTTATAAAAGTTTAGACCAAGATTAAGATAATACCTCTAACGAATCTCTCTAATCTCTAATGTTCATCCTTTGGCTCAATATTCTTTGCATATGTATTGAAGTTGTCACACATCTCATCGCTTTTGCTTGATACATATGTGGTAAGGCTGGTAGCCTAACACTTATTTTGTTTTATCTTTTTTTTTCTATTAGGTTATGTTGTGGTCAAGAGACTTTGGGACTTACACGGACATAGAGCTTATTCCAGCAAGAGGTATTATTCACTTTGACCGCGTGCATACTTTTATAGGCCTGCGGCCTTTGGGCCGTAGCTGGTATGCTTGCGGTATGCATATGACCAAAGCGGACAATACTTCTTGTTGAAATGAGCTCTCCATCCATATGAGTCCCAAAATTTTTTAACCACAATAAATGACGCTAGAGGAAGGGCCCTCCAATAAGCCAGAGTCTCCCTGACGGGGAGACTACTGTTGTGAGGGGTTTAGTCCCATATTGATTGTGAGTCAGGAGTACTCCACCTTATATGAGATAAGAGACCCTCTCTCTCAAAAAAAACCTTTTGGGCCAAAGCCATAAGGTTCGACAGCTGCAAACATACCAACTACGATGGAAGGGTCGCAAGCCTATAAACTATGACAATCACAAATGTTCCAGCTATGGCTCAAGGGCAATATACTAGCTATGACTCAAGGGCCGCAAGCCTATAAGCTACGGTATGCATACAATCAAAATGAACAATATTTCTTACTGTGATGAGCCCTCCATCCATATGAGCTTCGGAATCCCTTGACCACAACAAATGATGCAAGAGGAAGGGCCCTTCAATAAGGCAGAGTCTCCCTGACTGGAGAGCTACCATTATAGGGGTTTAGTCCCACATCAATATAATTGTGAATCAGGAATACTCTGCCTTACATGAGATATCATACCCTCTTTCTCTCAAGAAGCATCTTCTGAGCCAAAGTCCAGGAGATAAAACCGTGAGGCCCAATAGCCGCAAGTATACCAGCTACGGTACAAGGGTTGTAAGTCTATAAGCTACGGTATGCATGTGGTCAAAGCGGATAATATCTCTTGCTAAGATGAACCCTTCGTCCGTATGAGCCCTGAAGTCCCTTGACTACAACAAGTTATATATTGAATCTAGCTCTATAACCTTTTCTTTGTAATCTTTTTTTCATTTATAATAAAGATTAGGTGGTTTTTACCTCCCTTTCCCTCAAAAAATCACTCATCACACGGTTGGCTATATGACAAAAGCTTGCTATCCAAAAAAAGCAACTTGGGAGAACAAATATGCGGTAGAGTGTACACTCAAAAAATATGAGGTAGGATGTCCAGAGAAAGAAGTGCCTCCCTGGCAGGTGTGGACTCCAGATTAGATACATACTGGTGACTTCCATAGTAGCATATTGCAGCTGCAATTCCAATTTTTCCCATAGCTGATCTATTGATCATGTCTGTTTTTCATGGTTAATTGGATGTCTTTTTTTTTTTTTTTGGATGTGAATAGGAGGTAGTAGGAAGCTACCCCCATTTTATTCGATGAACAAAGAATACAAAGTGCTCTGTAACAGAGTTCTTAACAGAGTCTCACAATAGAAATTCACCTTACTACTGCACTGCTAAATGGGAAACAGAAGCAAAACAATATGAAAGAGCTTCTAGCTGCTGGGAGAGTGCGCCAATAATTGCAGTCTATTTCATAACTCTTCATGGTGAGTCTAAAATTTAAAAGAGTTCAGGCAACTCCAACAATAAAATGATTGAAGCAACTTTTGCAAAATCAAGGACAGAGAATTTTTCTTACCTATAAATATACGGGTGTTCCTCTCCCTCCAAATTTTCCAGCAAATGGCTGCAAAAAGTTAACGTCCCACCTCCTTAATCATCTTGGTTAATTGGATGTCATGCTGCTAAATCTTGCATTTCACTTTGCAATAGTTAATATGTAATGTTTAGTCTTGATGGTCTCAAAGCACTTCGAAGTTCTGTCTGGTGTTCCTGCGTTTGTCTGCCGGTGTCCAAGCTAATCGGTGTGCTATATCTCAAGCTTTCTAGATCTGCAACTGAAATTTGCCATTCCATAATTTAGCTAATATTTCTTTCACCTTTAAACATCCATCTCAAAATTCATATTATGATGCTAAGCTTGTTCTTACATTTTTCTTTTTCTAATTTGGTGTTCAAATCGAGTTTCTTGTGAAAAAAAAAAAAAAAAATCTATAAACATACGTCTGCTGCCATATCCAAATATCCAGAAATCAAGGACAGTGTCAATGAGGAATTAAAGTTTGTTGCTCTTCAGGTATGAAATTCTTGTGTTTTTTTTAGCCATCTGCTGTGCATTTTGTCAATTCTAACATTGTTTTGTCTTAGAACAATGTGAGAGACGCGCATATAAAGATGAGATGTGCATGCACGATCCATGTGTCGCTGGATGTGGGCGAAAGAAAATGTTAGATTTGTTTCAGGTAAGCCTTGGAAGGTTAAAATATACATGGTAATGTTGATTCTTTTTTACATGGACAAAATTATGCAAATGCCCTTCAGTTGATGGATATGTTATAGTAAATGTTATCATTTTTGTTTTCTACCAAAAAAAAAAAATCCTAGTCTCTCTTATAGTCTCTCTCATGGGCCAATAGTGATTGGGTTGGGTCCAGGGTGGTCCATTTAATGAATGTAAAGCAGCAGCAGAGCGGTCCAGTGATTTTGTGATGATTAGAAATAATCAGTGCAAGGAAATGATTGAAGATATGCTCAGACAAATTGGAGGCCTAAACATGATGGAGGAACAAACAGTGATTACCCTTCTGTCAAATCAAAGTTATGTGATTTGATGCATTCTAGTCATCAATGTTAGTGAATTAACAAACACAGAGAGAAGAATTCTAATGCTTGTAAGGAAAAGCCCACATAGCAGCTCCAAAGCTAGACCTAAAGCCACTGGACCGTCTCTCCTGCATCTAATCTTATTATCAATTGCAAATAGCGGTGAAGTCCTGTTTATCAAAGCTAGTTTGTTACTCTTGTATAATTATGCTTCTACCGCTCATACTATATAAATGATGACTTCAATTAATACAGCTTAATGCTCCTCTGTTAAAAAAAAAAAAAAAAGTAGGATTAAAGTCCTTGATTAAAGTGTTTGGCTGAGAATAATGTCTGTCAAAATACAATCATTCCTCCAAGCCTTTCTTTTTCCAATATATCCAAGTCTTATACATACATACATACATATATATATATATATATGTGTGTGTGTGTGTGTGTGTATGTATATATATATATATATAAGTAATCCAACTTTAATTTGATTTCAAGAGTTTGTTTTTTAAAAAGCTTTAGGACACCAAGTTGTTTAAAATTTATTTGTTAATTCTATCATGGCAAATAATATGACGAGAAATCATGTGCTGGTGAACTCCTTTGCTCGGAGTTTTACTACTAAAAAACAAAATCTAAATTTTTGATTAATTTATTAATATAGTACCATTCTCTAGCTATTGCTTCTTTTTTAATTACCTCTCTAAGCAAGCAGACACGGTGGGAGGCAATAGAAAAGCTAAAAAATTATTGAATTAATCTCATGATCCGTGGAAGACACGAACCCCACATCAATCACGATATTGTGGTGATGCTATCAGTTTATATGAATTTTATTATCGGACATGTATATCATGAGACGAACACACCAATTAATTGATAGCTACATTTATTATAGGGCAATCTGAATCATATCTTTGAAGTGACTTCCCAGGGCCCCTATTTTTTTTTAGATATTTTGATATTTGATTATTATGATTATATTTATATTAGAAGAATTTAATTGGCCCGTTTTATTCAAAAAAAAAAAAAAGGCGCGAACGCCGGCTTTAACCTCGGTCCCTGACGGCCCCACCACTATAGCTTGCTAACTCATCGCACGCTTTCATTTGCCACTCCCAGCTCTCCTACATGAACCACCATCAGCGCTAAAGTTAGCCCTCTTTTTCCTCGTGAAAGCGGTGATCCCCAAGATGTCGGAAATAATCAGTAGCGGACGAGCATGCAAGCTCGTATGTGTCCAAAAATAGATTTTGGTTGGACGTCAAAAAATGGAAGGACAAGCACGAAACGATTTCAATCGACTGTACTTAATTAGTAGTGCACAATGGAGGATGCTCTGCACTCAAAAATGTTACGTGGAATTGGCAAGAAAAACGAAAAAGTTGTGTGGAGCTTGATTTCGGCGAGGATTGCAAAATTTGATTGTTTGATTTGGCACGAAACCTTATAACTTTGCTAAGATGTGAGCAAAATGCAGTTTTTAATATTTTGTTCATGTGCATTGCATGTATTGTGTTTGCCGAACATCGATCGATTGTGATGCATATGATTAGAACATCAAAAATTATGTTTATGTGCACCTTGACATGGAACATCAAATCTTAAATCTGATGCATGTCAGACTCTGCCCTTCTCCTAATGATCAAGATACATGTTTCATTTCATGGGCACTAGAATCATAATTTTTGCGGATCCAATAATTAGAAATAACAACAGTATCTTCATGTTTAATAAATTTGGTTTGGATAGAGCATATATAAACTGTTGTGGTTCTAATAACGTGGAGAACACAAATACTCCCACATTAGTTGTGAGTCAGGAGAGATTCGATTTTTCTCACATGAGACGTTTTTTAAAGGACAAAACCGTGAGGCTCATGGACCATGATTTTTTGGAGCTGAGGTCCACCTCGGCTGACTGTAGAATTTTTCGGACTATACATTTTCGTAAAGAGATAATTTTTAAAGAACAAAATCGTAAGGCTCATGGATCAGAACGGACAATATCTAACGTGATGGGTTATTAAAAAATAATGATAATTATAGTTGAAGATGAATGCCACGCGTTAGATCTAATTATAACAGGATAATACATGTTCTAAGTTCCTCTCTGCCCACAAATGATGTTGTTTTACAAGTCTTTTACAATTGATAGGCCCATATACTTCGAATTTGCGTGCTATCCGCTACTTCCTCTCATTGACTCCATGTCCTCTCCAACATGCTTTGACCCAGGAATGCCTTTTTTTTTTTTCCCCTAAAAAAAAATACTAACAATTGCAATGAGTGTTCCATTGGACTCGGCCCTCCAACGAAACCAACCAAAGCATATTCCTTCTTTTTTTTTTTATCCAATTTTGTCTTAGTTCCTCCTTTTTAGTGGTGAAAGAAACACAAGGTAGTTGTTATGTCACATTGAGAATATCAAACATGACTCTATCTAATTTTCTAATGTCTATATTTTATGTGACGATTTTGGTCGTATTTTTGATCAGCTCACCGGCATGTCTTCAATCATTAGAACGTGCATATTAGAAGTACTGATGAACTTAAGTGGACAGAGCCTTGCCCAGCCCAGCATCCTTAACGGTTGATAGTATAATATACCATACTAAACTAATAATACAGGCTGTTGTGATCCAAATAATAATCGAAATTATTTTCTAGAATGGCTGTTGGATGAAACCAAAAGCATCAAAATGGTCCAAAGACACGATGCATAAGATATTATAATGTTTGTCTAATTAAACTAGAGAGCCATGATGGATCTAAGGGTCCTGTGGCCCATCCAAGATTTTTTTTTTTTCCTTTAGCTTGCTTGGGGTTTTAACATTACCGAAGTATGTACCGTTAGATGGCCAGACACCGCATTCCTCATGATATCCCCTGTGGTCACCCCTAATCAATTGCCATTTGGTAGCTTTCCTCCAAAAGAAAAAGGGCAAATATATAGAAAGTTGGTCGAGTCTTGGAGCACATCCACCTCCCATCCGTGCTTCAAGGCCAGGGCTGATTAGATACGGATCGGATACTAATATATATATATATATATATATATATATATATATATATATATATATATATATATATATATATATATATATATATATATATAAAATATATATATATATATTTATTTTATCTAATAAATATAAATATAAATATAAATATTATTCGAATGTAAAAATTTATATTTATATTTATTTTAAATGGATATAGATATAATTCAGATATTGAAAATATAGATATAATTACAGATATAATTGAGATAATTATATTTTATAATCATAAAATCAAAGAAATTATCAAATAGATGATAAATCAAGTCAACAATATGTTTATATGATTGTTTATTTTTCTTAAAAGTTAATAAATACTATATAAAATTATATAGAATTATATATATATATATATATATATATTTATTTATTTTATCTGACAAATATAAATACAAATACAAATATTATTTGGATGTAAAAATTTATATTCATATTTATTTTAAATAGATATAGATATAATTCAGATATTAAAAATATAGATATAATTACAGATATAATTGAGATAATTATACTTTATAATCATAAAATCAAAGAAATTATCAAATAGATGATAAATCAAGTCAACAATATGTTTATATGATTGTTTATTTTTCTTAAAAATTAATAAATACTATATAAAATTATATAGGATTATATATAAATTCGGATAATCGAATATAGATCGGATAATTATCTGTTCATATCTATTTTTTTTTATGGATATGGATATGAATAGAGACGCAAATATTAGTCGGATCCTCAAATTTCTATCAATATCTGAATCGATTTGGATATAACAATGGATTCAAATGGATAATATTCATGCTACTTTCACCTCTCAAAGGAGGTGGAAAAAAAAAAAAGCTCCATATATCACCTCTTCTTCTATATTTATATGTCCAACTCATGTATAGCAGCATAGGAACATGAGAGCATTATTGGTTTGTTCCCTCTAATTGAAAATGGTAAATGGGAAGAGGAAAGGTATGAAATGAGATGTAGCCAGAGGGCACGGCACTTTTCTGAGTGGGACTCCCCAACCACGTGATTGGATCCATTTTAACTTACACTTTCTCGTCCCTTGCCTAGGGAGTCTCATGTGGGCCAACTTCAGCGTTACAGCATAACCTCAAACATCCCCATCAAAAGGGATCTAGCGGGAGATATCCTCAGAAAATTATTATGGGGAATGCCTAAATCATTGCCACGTAGCACCAAGCAAGGCCTTTTGCCTGATGTCGTTTTTCCATAGGTATCTTTTTGTTTGTCAAATGAGATACCCCAATAGTTTTTAGTAGAGTTCACCGTAGAATTATCATTGTCCACACCACTCTTTAGCACCCCATTATCATCGGAATATATTTGGACAATGCTTAGTTGGGAGAAATAAAGATCTGAAATGAAAATTAGAATGGATGACTCCTATTTCAGTCACTTGATTCGGAGGAAGTTCATTCCGATTTTAGAGTGAAAATAGTCCAATCTATCTAAAATTCAATCTACAATCTCTTCTACAGATTCAAATTTTTATTCTGATTTTGATTTTAATTTCGTTATGAATCAAACGCTTCAGAAGATTTGATCATTTCGATTCTCACTCCAATCCATTCTGAATCCGATTCTTGTCATGAATTAAACATGTTTGGTTGGGGGGAGTTGGGGTTTGGGATTGGAATGAGAATAAGTGGCTCTCATTCCAACCATTTAATTGGAAGGAGTTTCATTCCTATTCTGATTCTGATTTTGGGATGGGATGGGAATGATCTAATCCATCTAAAATTAAATCCTTATCTTCCGATTTAAATTTTCATTTTGATTTCGATTATGATCACGAATCAAATGTTCTAAGAGATTTGGCCATTTCAATTCGGATTCCAATCCATTCCAACTCCCCCCAACCAAATATTTTTTTATTTTAATTATCATATTGATTATTTTTAGAAAAACATTTAGTAATTTTATTGCCTCTTTCAAGTTATATTGGAGTAACGGCAATGTAAATAGAGCCATGTAATCTACTTTGTTTGGTCATTTAATCATGAGTCGTTGCATATGATAGTTCCTATTACAAAACAAAAAGAAAATTTAGAACGTGGAACATCAATTGTGGATGAGTAGATTAAACTGCGAGTTAAAATTAATCATGTCAGGTCTCTGATCTACAGTATCAACAGCAGATCACTGGTCTCTTTTTAATTTTAAGCAGGATATTACTTCATAACTTGGTTCAACAACAATATCTCATAAAAGACTAGGAAATAATGATCCCTCCTAATGTGTCCTGCAAGTCCCAATAGGCTACTCTTAAATTAGTTAGATGTCACTTCTCTAACATGGTGTTTTTCTTGCTGCATCAATGTCATGGCTCATTAAACCAACAAATCAAACAAAGTGATGCACAAGCTCAAGGCTTTAACTCTATGTTGGATGCCCAAAATGGTACTATTGCTTGATGTAATCTGAAATGAAGAATAAGCTACAAATAACCAACACAAGGTCTTACATCTAATTCAAAAAGGACTCAAAATTTAAAATGGGCAAGCTGCCATTCACACTGCATACAAATAGTCTTCATCCACATTGACAATATGTTTCTTGTTTAATATTTTCCAACCTTATATTAGGTACAAGCAACATTACAAGCCATGTGTCAGTTAAAGATTGGTAGATCACAAAAATTGCCCATCCGATCCCAACCCTCCATGTATATTATACTTTTTTATTTTACAAATCTTGGAGTGAGAGAAGGGGGACCAAAGAAGCTGGCATATGGAGAAGAGAGACCAATCAGGTAGCGCATTCCGCAGGTCAAATCGCTTACCGTAAAAACGATGAGAAAGGAGTAGGAATGGAAACAAAGGGCAACGGGCAAAGAAAGGAGAGGGAGAAGGGGGAGGAGGGAAAAATTGAAGTTAATTTAGAATTGTTAGTGGGAAGAAAAAAAAGGGTGCGTAGAGGTGGGGGGAGAAGGTTGAGTCTTTTTGGAACCAAACAATCCAAGAAAGCTCCATTTCTTCTTCCCTCTTCTTCTCCAGTCTCTCTCTCTCTCGCCCCATCGAAGGGAGCGAAGAAACGCACAGCTCTCTTGTCTCCGAAAAACACCCTTAGGAGGTTTATACGACGAAATAGCGGCGGCGGCGGCGGCAATTTGGGGGAGGTTTTGGTCGATGGTAGACCGGTAATCGGTGGATGGTGGAGCGATCTTTGTCTATCCGTTTGAAGCGAAGAAATGCCGGGGTGTCTTCTTGAGATCCGTTTGGCGCTTGGTGGGCTCGTGGGGTCGGCGTTGTTGGATCGCTAGAAGACGAAGAAGACGGTGCTCGTCCTGGTTCTTGATTCCCAGCTTGATGGCGGCCACGAAACGCGCCTACAAGCTACGTATCCTTTTCTTGGCGTTTCTGTTTTCGATGAAAGGAAGAATAAATCGTTATAGGGTTCGCCAGAAATTAATCAAGGGAGTGCATTATTGGATTGAAGTTTGGTCTTTTTCTCTTTAAACCTCATTTATTTTGATCTCTTCTGCTTTTATTTTTTTTCTTCCGTTTGTAAAGAAGTGATTCGTGAATTTAGATACAGTTTCTGAGATCTTTCCTTCTTTGTCATCGTTTTGGATCTTTACTGCCGGGTTCTTGTGATCTTTGATTGGTGGTGCTAATGGAAACTATCTGGGAATTAGAGATGAAATTTGGATGCCTTAACCATGTTAAATGTAGAGGAGTTTGTGGCGCATTCTTCCAATGTCAATTGCCTCAAGATTGGGAGGAGAACCTCGAGGGTTCTTGTCACGGGAGGAGAAGACCACAAAGTCAATCTTTGGTCTATTGGAAAGCCAAATGCCATATTGGTGGGTGCCTATTGGTCCCTTTCTGCTATCTGCTCTGCATTTCCTTTTGTACATTGCATAGAAGTGCTTCAGAAGTTCAAATTTTGTAATGGAAGCAAAGAATATGTTTCAACTGTTCATGTCTTTGCCGGTGATCTGCAGAGCCTATCTGGCCATACAAGTGCGGTTGAGTCAGTAAGTTTTGATTCATCGGAAGTATTAGTGGCTGCTGGAGCAGCCAGTGGCACAATAAAGTTGTGGGATTTAGAGGAGGCAAAGGGTATGGACCTATTCTCACTCCTACAGAACGTTTAGAATGCTTATGACAGCTGAATCAATGATGGAGACGACTTCCCGGCCATGACTGGATTTGGTTTCTGTTTTTCAGTTGTTCGCACTCTTACAGGTCACAGATCAAATTGCATATCAGTTGACTTTCACCCATTTGGGGAGTTCCTTGCTTCTGGGTCATCGGATACAAATCTAAAGATATGGGACATCCGAAGGAAGAGCTGCATTCATACGTACAAAGGCCACACTCGAGGTGTTAATGCTATTAGATTCACTCCTGATGGTCGCTGGGTTGTTTCTGGTGGGGAAGATAATGTCGTGAAGGTATGGGCTGGTACCTCACTTTGGTAGTTCCAAAAAGATTGCAAAAAGAAACTCAGGATCCAGTTGTACTTACTTTTTATTGTTTAGTAGTTCTCATAAAGAATTAAATCATAGTGCAGGCAGTTGCATATAAATGAGAAAAGCCTCCTCAAAACAGTTGTAGCGTGCTTTCATTATCATTTAAAGTTGTAAACATATTCCTAGTTGCACTAATATCCTATTTGTCACGAATTTCTAACAAGTCTTGCTCTAAAATCGCTGTCTCTACAGCTCTGGGATCTGACTGCTGGGAAGCTTTTGCATGATTTCAAGTGCCATGAGGGTCAGATTCAGTGCATAGATTTTCATCCTCATGAGTTTCTCCTTGCAACAGGTTAGCTAGAATAGTTCTCAATTATATTATTAATATGAGTATTAATGCTTGGTAGATCAATCAGATGCATAGTATAGTCCAAAGAAATTTGAGAAGGAATCTTGGAATAGGTTTTCTAAGCATCCTTTAAAAAAAAAAAAAAAAGAATTGGTACAAAAGCAAAGGATATATGCAAACTGAACTTAGGCAGATTATTGTTATTGCTGTTTTTGAATATATTGTTCACAAGTTCAAGATTAACAAATAAAATGTATCTATGCCATCTTCAGAACTTGAAGATAAGCCTAGAAGAGCAACATAATTTGACTATTTTCTCCAGTAAACAAAGGGTTGAAGAGTAATTTTCCATTTAAAATACTTATTTTTCTGACTTGACATATTGATTTGATTTTTATACATCGAAGATAAACGCATATATTGTAGGTGAAAGAATTGAAAAGTTAATGCCTGAAGGTTGCTGAAAACATCCTCAATAAAGCTACTTCTGCCTAAAAATTATGGAGTGGAATAGGGCAATACCACATCATGGTTCAAGTGGACAGGAAATGGGAGCTCAAGTACAAGATGTTCATTTTCCAAGGATGGGCTTAATTATCAATCCCTTATTCCATGTTTTCAACAATACCATTTGTTTCTCAGTTTTTGGATTCATGGAATGGCTATTAGTTGAACATGTGAAATGAATGTCAAAATTCATGGTGTCTAGAAGAATCTGATATGTCATACTTGGGAAAAATTAGTAGAATGTCACGTCTGTACCTTGTCTGTTATTGGAAAAATTAGTAGAACTATATGTGTGCTTAATTATCTTAACCATCATTTTTATTGATTACTTTCCAAAACTCATGATGCAGGCTCAGCTGATAGAACTGTAAAATTCTGGGACCTTGAAACTTTTGAGTTGGTTGGATCTGCTGGCCCTGAGGTATTTTGATAAGTTATAACTTCATCGAAATTGGCTTGTATTTTATTTATATCTATGTTAATTATAGGTCTTTGTCTAACTTTTCTCTTAAATGGCCCCATTACTTTTTTTTAAAAAAATTCTATATCATAAGTATTGGTGACATTGATATAAGCACTGTTCGTCTTTTATATAACTCCAGTTTTGCCCAGTAGAGCCCTATAGAGGTGGGAGTTATTCGGAGTTGGGATTACATTGAGGCGATCTGGGTCAAAAGATGATGCTTTGAAGATACAGGTTTGTTTGGATCTTACTTCAAGATGAACACTCGGACTTCTAATCAGTGTTACCAAGACGCTTGCATCTGGCTCCAGAAATCCGTGTCGAATATGTATTAGACACTTGTATACTTATGAAGTTGTCAAGTTATCACTTTCAAAGATTGGCAGAGAGTTGAACACTTCGAACAATGAGTTTGACCCTCCATTTTTAAGTTTGAAGCGAGCATTAACTCCTTTTAGTGATTGGCCAAGGATGTAGGGATTTAAATAACTTTGCTAAATCTTATTTGTATTATATCCTTCAGTTAATTGGGAAGTTTGAATGAGGAACATGTATACTGGAAGACCTTAACAACAATTTATTTTTAATCTTTAAGCAAAAAATATCAAAGGTATAAATATATATAATTTAGTTAAACTTATAATTTATATGCATCCCTGTATATCTTTTTATCCCACTTGCCAAGTCAAACACTTGGATATGTGTCCAAATTGTATCTGTCTTGCTGCAACATTGCTTCTAATAAAATAAGGGGTACAAGATGGTTTGGTGCTATCTACTTTGAAAGATCCTTCCTAAACAAGAGACTGTTGAGATTAGAGAGAAGAGAAGGTGGGACATCACTGAATTGGTCAGAATTATCGTGATTGATGCTCCCCATTTTACATGCAAAAATCCTCCTCTTCTTCTTCTTTTTACAGCTCTTGGTTTTTCTTTCCAACAGAGGGTGATAGTAGATGGCAACTGTTCTTACCTTTTCATGTAGGGTGATAATGAATGTGGAAATAGACCTGTTCTTATCCTTTCATGTAGGTTAGGATGACTTTGTTATTAAGGACATCAGGAGCAGAAGAACACATGCATGTTGGAGTGCAATATTTGCAATAACACTTGCATGTTGGAGTGAAAGGGTCTTTGTGGTTGGATGAGGAAGAACAATTGCAATTCATCTCCTCTTAACATGCAGTTTGGAAAGAGAATCAGCTCTGCTAAAAGAAACATAAAGGAACAACATTATGAGAATGACAGGATTTTGGTATTTGAAATAATTGAAGGTCGTTCAGTGTGGATATTGGTGCAGAAATTTGAAAATTTGAGGTGGCCAATTTGCCTTCTTTTGTATCATTTTTTTGCTTTGTTTGCTGGTTTCCAGAGCAATTTTGCAATTGCAAGTTGTAACAACTCCAACAAAAAACAAGAAAATGTGAATTTTAAAGCAGGAGTAACATGTCAAATCATTTGCCACAATCAACAAACCTCATCAAGTTTGGAGTTTAAGATTAATGCCCCTTTGGATCTTTATTCATATATGGTGCTCCTTTAGATGTTGCAATGAATTCATTAGTTATAAAGCAATGAGACAAGGGCTTAGAGCTAATTTCTTTGAATTCCTATTCCAAGAAAACTCTCATCTACACATGGAAAAAAAAGGTTTCCCACTTGTCAGTGGTCCTCTATATGTGTCTTGAATGTTGGCAGTAAAATTGGCAGTCTTTCGCTTCTTCTTTGTACTTCTCGAACTCCATTGAAGTCCTAACTTCATGTTCATTGTATTCGCTTTTGATAGAGGCATTCTGCTAACTCATCTGAGCATTTGCATCTTATTTTATCATTTAATATTGTTTGAAAATGTTGGTGCTACTAAACAATGAATGAACTATCCAAACCTTTCGTGTTTAACTTGCTACTTTTCGAACTTCAACTCCAGGCTACTGGTGTACGTTCGATGACATTCAATCCTGATGGGAGAAATCTTCTTTGTGGATTGCATGAAACTCTGAAGGTAAGGTTCATTTTTTCTGTTTGTTTCCATGGACTTAGCTCATACATTAACCATAATTGTTGTTCAGGTTTTCTCCTGGGAACCAATAAGATGCCATGATGCTGTAGATGTTGGTTGGTCTAGACTATCAGATCTGAACATTCATGAGGAAAAACTTCTTGGATGTTCTTACAATCAAAGTTGTGTTGGAGTTTGGGTCGTGGACCTCTCGGTATGGTCTAATTTTCGTCTATTTAAGTCTCATGGGTGTGTTGACCAATCCATTCCGGGATTTGGGAAATATAATCTATTTTAAAATGTGATTAAGTCAAATTGGTTTTATGAGAATACCTGACACATTGAATTACAGCGCATTGAGCCATATGCAGTTGCTAGTGCTGCCAGGTCAAATGGTCATTTGGAATCAAAATTCACTTCAAGTGGTAATTTGTCTTTGCCAGCTGGCAACAATTTAAAGACAAGTATTGGGAGGCTATCAATTTCACAAAATGCAGAGCTGGCAGTCAAGGAGGCAAAGCCTGTGGCATGTAGGTTATTCATCTTTCTCAAGTGTGCTAATGTGCACTTAGTTTCTGTATTTGAGATGTCTGAAGCAGTAGAAAATGATTGAAATAATCCTTAATTTTTTTTCCTTTGTAAAACTGAAGCTACTGGAACTGTCCCTGGCACCCCTCAAAGGATTGGAATGAGCACCGGTCCAAAAATAACTGCAGCGAATTCAGCAGCAGCACCGGGTGCTGCAACTCTGAAGAGAAGTTCATCAAAGACTCATGGTACAGCCAATATTCAGACTTTCAACAAAAGTGATGTGGTACCTGTTATTGTCCCCAGAACTAGCTCAAGAGTGGAGCTGGGCTCTGATTCTAGAAAAGAAACTGGTGCTGGAAGAACACTACCATATAGCGTCCGGTCCAAATTTTCTGATTTCCAGGAGTTATCAAATATCAGAGATGATTCCGATAGAATAGATACTTCCATGCAATCTAAATTCATGGGCAGTAAAAACTCTGAATCAAATGAAGTTTTGGACCAAAATTTTCAGCCTACTGGCAGTGGTGCAGATCCTCCAGTGGGTGCTGGAGAACATAAACTGGATGACGTTATATGCAGTGTGACTGGGAAGCTGGGAGCAAGTCCGTTGACTGAGCCAAGCACTAGTTATAACCATGAAAATTGTATGTTCAGAATCGTAGTAATTCAACATAATGTAAATTTAATTTTAGATATTGCTTTTAGATTTTTTTATGCTGGACCTTGTCTTTTACATTCCACTTTTATATGCCTTCTCATTCTGTTTTATGATTTCTTTTCAGCTCCTTTCATCATTTTTGCTTTCCATATTATTAATGCAGAATAAAGCTCTCTAATCTCTATGCCTTGCAACATTGAAGACTTTATTTCTTCACTTGCACTCAGCTATTTAATTTTTGCTAGCTTCAGTGGTGCTATATTTTTGATAAATTAACAACGTCAAAACACACACAGATAACATATTTGCTTGTTTATGTTCCTTCTTGCCTCTGTACTTTTCACTGCATATGTTGTAACTCCTTAGGTGATGCTGATGGTACACTAAATTGCTTGAAGTTGAAAGCTGTGCCTATTTATATCACTTTCCTTCATCAAATATGTTTCTTACTTTGTTTCAGAAATAAGTCTTCTTTTCTCTAATCATTTAGATGCAAAAGTCAAGCCTTTTGAGACATTTCTGCTTTATCCAATTGCAATGATATCATGTTCTTGAAGGGTTTATGTAAGGTGTAGTTCCTGTATGGTCAAATTTTAGTGCTTGCACCTTAATAGTAAGGTTGATGATGAATGTGACAGTCTTGTTCTGTTCATATATTGTGTTTATTTGGTAAATCAAAATAGCCAAGTGCTGATGTGTTGTTCTAAAGAAAAATAATATTCAAGAGACAAATCACTAAAAAAAAATTCTACAGTGCATGTTTATCATTTATTGTGCCCCTGTCTAATAGATATAATTGCTACGTCATTTATGTATCCATATAACTGTGACATGAAGGTCATACTAATAACTATGTAGCTAGTTCACGAAAATGTTTTGCCATTCTATGGGTTAGAGCTTTCTTACCTATTAGGGAAAAGGTGTTGGAACAGATCTGGGGATGTGGCTGTGGGAAGGTGAATCACTCGGTAATTCATATGAAAAAAAGGAAGGGCTCAAGAAGCGGGTGTAAGGGTAGTTTCCGGATAGCTTCAGAAGTGGGTAGGACACCCTAAGTTTCCTGCTTCTGAGGATTGGAGGTAGAGAGAGAGAAGGCTATTCTTGAACTCTTCAATGTTTCATGTTTGATACATGATGATTTTAGGATTATTTCTATATTTCCAGATTCTTCATAGGTGCAGAGAGGTGAGCCACTCAGAATTTATAAAAATGGAAGTGCTTAGGAAGGGGGTGTGAAGGCAGATTTATCTTGAAAACAATGCAAGAATCAATGCCTGTATGGGTGCTGATAATTTTTTGAACACAAGGACCTTAACTAATTGGAGGAAATGAGGAATCAATTTGACAAGATATTATCCATTCACATTGTTGATTTTCTCTACTTGACTTAGATACAAAGCCAGTTAACACAATTGAATTTCTGGCTACTTGGTTAAAATACTGTCTACCAGAAATTGTGGAACTCAACTGCTTCAATTTTCACTTTAATTACTTATTTTTTTAATTGTACATTTTGCTTGAAAGAAGCCCTTTGTGTTAAACACTGACATACAGATGTTGTAAGTTTCTAGTTTCGCAATTTTTGCTATTGCAATTACTAAGGATTCCTTGTAGAATCTGATTGATGTGCAAAATTGGCATATTTATGTCTCAGATAACTTTAGGGCCCATAAGCCAAGCGAGACATGCTCTGTGGAAGTTCTAAAAGGAGGTATATTTTCCTGCTTATCGTCCATGGATGCATATGAGAGAAATGTTTGGCCTTGTGTATTTGATTTTATGAGTGCTTTGTAGGTAAAACAAGATCACTTGTTGCAAGTTGGGAAAGGAGAGAACAATCTTCCAGCTACGAGAGTCCGACACCCAGCAGTTCTTCCGAGACTACAACTGCTACTAATGTTTCATATTCTTTGGTATTTTCCACCTCACCTCCTTGTAACCAGCAGTGTGCAGTGAATATTCCATTTTAAATTAGAACTTCTTTTCATTGTTTTACATTGTAAAGTTTTGATTTGGTGGGCAGTTGCTTATCTATCATTGGCCAATCTCAAACTGCAAATATAATATGTTAATGCACAGATATAAAAATCTTATGCTGCTTGCAAAGATATGATAATGCTGTATGCCTTCTTGATTCATTTTAGTCTCTTTACCAAACAGTTGGAAAATATTACTGGTTATTGTTTTCATTCTTGCAGAAACTGTCCATGAAATACTTATGCTTAATAGTTATTCATCTGATGAATACATAGCTTAGTATGCCATTTTTTTCAAATAAAAATTGCTCATGGCATTCTTTCCTTTTTGGCTCGAATGATTTTATTGGCTGGATTTTGAAATGACCTTCTTTTGCCCTTGTAACTGCATCCTTGGTCAACTGATTTTGTCCCATGATTTTCTTTATTTTTATGCCCTTTAATCATCTTGAACTTCCGTGAATTCAGGATGCTTATCCAACATGAAGTGCCAAAATGGAATCACATATTTCTATAGCTTACATATGTAAGACTCTGAATTAAGATGTGTGGACTTGTTTCATATATACTAGTACAACATATTGCATCCGGTGCCTGCCCTTCAGTCCCTGGTTTGCCTTGTTTATATAGGTCAAACTACAGTAGAACAATTATTGTTGGCAATATTTTTTAATTTATTTTCATATCTACCTTCATTTTCCTCTATATATCTGCTCATATGTTATTGTGTTTCATTATTTCAAACAGAGGGGACACTTTCCATCTGTTGAAAAAGAAACAATCTCTGCTAATGATGAAGGTGCTATTACTGATCTGATGGAACAACATAAACAATTCCTAGACTCAGCACAGACTCGGCTGACAAAATTACAGGTGATTTCTTATGATGAATTTGCCTGCAAACATTATTGCTTTGCATGTGAAGATGATAAAGGTCTTTACTTTTGACCAGCAAACCAAATGCCATATATTTGGTGTCAGCTTTATATATAGTCGCTATTTCAACCGATTGGTGGCTCCCAAGGATAATAATTAATAAGACCCATCTGCTTAGAAACATATCATGTTTCATACAATTTTCATATAATTTTCTGATTAAAGTTTCAGAAAAAACTTTAAATTATCATATCATTGGTTTCTCATTCCAAATTTCATTTTATTGCCGTCATATTATTCTTTTAATCAATTAACTGTCGTCTCTTGAACAGATCCTCATTGGTTGCATGTAGCTAATTTTCTATAGGACAATGCATGTCTTACTTTCTTTTGTCTTGAATTTTCAACTTTTCATATGCAAGCAATGGGAACCCTACTCCCACTTCTCCCCTGTTAGACTTCAACCAGATCAGGGACTTACAGGTTATGCTGACAGATGACAAGTAGCATTTTATAAGAATGCTACATATCTGCGGTACTGAGTATGCATCTGCAGAAACAACCTAAGATAATACAATGAGAATGTCAAGTATTAAGACATTTTTGCTACGTACTAAAAGATAATTTGACTAGTTGTCATTGATTATGACTTTTTTTTTGTGTATGCATAATAATTGTATGTATAATCCAAAGAAAAAGGAATTCATATATGTAGATATAAACCTTTTTCTCCAAGTTGGAAACTTGTGCTATTGCCATATTTTGGATAAAGTTACATAAACAACCTGAAAACATGCTAGAAGTTTGCAAATAAGAGGTCAGTAGCATTGCATTTCATGCATATGTACTGTCGTTGGTACAGAACAGAATTAGAATGATGGAAAAAAAGGAGAAAAAGCATTTCTCATATTACATATTAGAGTGATGGGAAAAAAAGAAAAAAACATTTCTCATATTAGAATGATGGTAAGTTTACTTTGTCCTATTAGACTAGTTTCATAATCATATTGCTATTTATTTGTTCAGTTTGACTATTGAAAAGGTGACTTGTTTCTGTTTATCGGGAATCCTACAATCTTTGGCTTTGATGAAAGTTGCTCCTGATTCCATGATATCATGATCAGGAAAAGTTTTCATAGCTTTCTAGCATCATTGAATGATTTTCAATTCAAACAAGTGATCCACACCTCTAAGCAGTGAGCACAGATGACTTTATTGCTGCATGTAATTTGATATTTATCCCTGTAGATTGCATCTGAACCTTATGTATGACTTACAGGTTGTTCACCGGCTTTGGCAAAGAAATGATTTCAGGGGTGTCATCAATGCAGTGGAAAAGATGTCTGATCATGCTGTAGGTATTTTATGGATCTTTTTTTAAAAAAAAAAATATTTTATTGAGTGTTAGTTGAAAAGAGCTGGATGTTACCTTGATAATCCCATAATGCAGGTCTCTGCTGATGTAGTAAGCATTTGGACAGAAAAAAGTGATAATGTAACTCTGGATATATTCACTTGTCTGCTACCAGTCCTCACTAGCCTTCTAGAGAGTAAGATGGATAGGTATGCTTCATGTTCCTTTCAGTGATTTATCTTCTAGCATAACTGCAATGCAAATGGGCTGGTCCAGGACAGAGAAAATATAAATTTTCAATAGGTCTGGCCTCATTAGGGATGTCAATGGATAGGATAGGATATGGGTTTTGCTAAATCCGTACCTCACCCACCACCCGACCCTACCCATCATGGTGGATAGGGATTTTAAATACTTATCCTACCCATACGGATGGTGGATAGTACCCTACCCTACCTACAACCCACCAAAGCAAATGTACAATGCAAACATCACCAAATCAAACCTGTTTCAAATTTATCAAGTTTCACATCTATTTTAAATCGAACAAGTTCTAAAATCTGTTTCAACCATCAACCTGTACAATACAAATAGATACATATTATATAGCGAAAGAAATCTTAAGTCCCTAAGAGATTTGGTATATATATGTAGATATATTTGTAAATATGCTATTATGGAGGGGGTATTTTAGTAAATACATATATAACGGGTGGGGTAGGATAGGGTTTAGGGATAAATCCACAACATGACCCTACCTACTGCAGGTTTTCAAAACCAAGATCCTAACCCGACTCGTGATGGGTTTTTCAAAAAAAAAAAAAAAAAAACTGACCCTACCCCGTGGGTAGGGGCGGGTACCCACCGGGTAGGATACCCATCGACATCCCTAGGCCTCATGACCAGCGCTGCATGATGTAAAATCTCCTTTATCCTGCCTGTATTATCATATGGTGCAAGCATGATAGGCTCTGCTTGCATCCAGCATCCCTTATCACTAATTTCCTTTAGTCACTTTAGATGCTGCTACTGTGTGGATTGAATTCTTCAGCAGCCCTTGGCAAAGCCAAAAAAATTCTAATAACTGTCTGATTTTTGGTCAATTCCATTGATTCAGCTCACTCAAATATGATGCATTTCTTTGGTCAAAACCTGTATCGTGTGTTTTTCTTGTTGTTATTGCTTCAGAAGATAGAGATTTTCCTTTTTAATTTCTTTTTTAAGGCTGGGAGGGCTAATCTATCTTCTACTCTATATCCACCCCATCCCTCAAGGGCTGACTTCAATCGGATCCAAGCCCATGCCTGCTTGCCCAAATGTCAAGGGGTGATACCATCGAAGCATGTGCTTGGTGATTATTGTTAAAGATTGAAAATGTGAAGATTAACTTTCCCTAATACTTATCTTTCTAAAGTATCATGGTCAAATTCTCTTTTCTGAGGCCTAATTGATGATAAGCTACTTTATCAGTAGTGCTGCATCCAAATCCAATGTTCCAGTGAATACAACCCTACCAGTTCTCTTATCATTATTTTTTTGGGGTTATCAATTCACATGGTTAAGTCGGATCTCTCTGTAACTTGCTGATGGTTTGCAGACCTCACATAAAATCTATGTAACTGCTTTTTTTTCTTTTTGCCAAAAATGGCAAAAGCACTACTGTAAGATCATCGATATCGTTGGGGCTAGATTGGATATTTTAGATATCAGTTTATTAAGTTCCATCCATCTGAAGACTGCTTTGCAACTACATCTTAGCTGTTAATATTAATTCATTCTTAATACTCACAGCCGTGAGTTGATCAGTTATGATTAGATTTTGGCTTGATCCAAGCCTGATCCATTTCCATATGGGTTTTATGTATCGAGGCTTATATTTACATTGTCTATCCATTGGTTTGGTCAAGTTGAATTGGATGAATAATGACCCCAACAAACCATAAGAGACGTGTAGATTGGGTTAATTGTAATAGTAAAATCATGTACAATAACGCGGCAAGTACCATATAGGCATTGTTAAACAACATACTCCGAATAAGATCAACTAGTAATTACATCTAAACTATCATCAACCACCAAGGTTTGCCATATCAAATGGTACCATACGATATCAGTTGTACTGCACCATACCATGCTGATTTTGACCAATACGTAGTCTTGTTCCATACCGATACTCGGTATGTCTTGTCATCTCGTACTGTACTACATACTGACAATATAATAAGAGGGTACCGATAAGGGACCCAGTATCGGGACGACGGACCTATTACAACACACAGATGATTTTAACTAGATAAAACCTATTGTCGATGGCAAAATTTAGGGTCTATTTAGCATCGCTTTCATTTCTTATTTTTTATTTTTAAAAATAAAATCATAAAAATTGAGACAAAAAAACATGTTTTATGCTATTATTTTTATTTTTTATTTTCAAAAATTAATTACATTATTTTTAAAAAAATAAAGTAAGAAACTAGGGGTGAAAGTGGATAAGATAATATCCGTCCAGATCCGTTATCATATCCGAATTTATTTGGATATGGATAGAAATTTGAGCATCCGACTAATTTTTGTATTGGTATCCGTATCTGTTAAAAAAAATGGATATGGATATAGATAGACAACTATTTGATTCGTGTCTGAATATCCGATTCTATTTGTAATCCTATTTAATTTTATATAATATTCATGAATTTTTAAGAAAAATAAATGATCATATTAACATGGTATTAACTTGATTTATCATCTACTTAATGATATCTTTAATTTTATGATCATAAAGTTTAATTATTCGATTTATATCTATATATATATATCTATACTTCCGATATCTTATTTGTATCCATATTCATTTAAAACAGATATGGATATGAATTTTTGCATCCGACTAATATCTTTATTCATATCCGATCTGTTTTCAGTCCTATAAGAAATTTCTTTAAAAATTATCTTAAAAAAATAAAAAACTCAATATTTTTTATCACCACCACCACCACCTCCACTATCACCGTTGTCACCTCTGCCACCATGGCAGTCATCCCCTCCATTGCTGTTGCATAACTGTCACTACATCATACTCCGTCACCATCATTGTCACCACCGTCTCGACCACATCACTACTGCCATCTCATTGTTTTCACCATATCGCTGGTGCCCTACCACCATCATCACCACCTATGCTATATTGGCATTGCCCTCGCCACCAATGCCATCGGCACCTCCATTGTCTTCTTCATCACTACTGTCACCTCCGCAACCATTGTTATGTTTATGTTTTTAAAAATAATTGACTATACAAAATATGTATATATTTTGAAAAAAATAAAAAAAGTAAAATTTTCATTTTCTTTCTAAAATAAAAAAACTGAAAATGATGCCAAGCAGCATCTTAGTTTCTCAAATTTGAGATGGATCAGCAGAGGTTGCCTGGAATACATTTTCTATCAGTTGTGTCAATTCAAGTTGTCATCATCTCATGTGATGCATATCGGCATATTTAAAACAGGCTAGATTTGGGTCGAAACCTGATCCAAATTATTTTGGTTCAGATTGACCAGCTCATTTTTGGGTGATCGGATTAGAAATGGGCCAATCCGGTCCACTTGCTCATTATTTATAGTAGCTGTAACTTGAAGGGCGGTGCCATTTACTGACCATCTTGGTTTTAGGCATTTAGGGATTTCCTTGGAGATGCTGCTGAAGCTTGTCAGAACCTTCGGCCCTGTAATCTACTCAACTTTATCAGCAGGTCCATCCGTTGGTGTGGACCTTCAAGCAGAGCAGAGGTTTGTTTTCATTTGACAACATGCTTTTTTTTTTCAAGTGGAAAGGTACTGGTTCATTTGATTCCTCCCATCTTTTTTATTTTTTCCATGCCAGGCGGGAGCGGTGCAACTTGTGCTTCATTGAGCTGGAAAAGGCCAAGCATAGTCTTTCCACTCTCACAGGGTGAGTTTACATCCACTACCATAGGAACTTAACATTTGACCAGGTCTATTGACATGAAGAGCCACCAGCATGTCATTTAAGGGTCCACAATTGGATGCAACACCTTATTTGTATAAAAACAAACTGATTCAAGAATTCTATCTGTAATGTATATCAATTATTTGACTGGAGATGCTATTGCAATAGATGTTGCTGAATATCTTTTGGAAAACCTTGTATAACATGAATTTTTTTTTTTCCTCTTTTTCTTGTTAAACAGAAGAGGAGGGTCTATTGCAAAGGCCGCAGAGGAGCTGAACCTTGCTCTGCAGGACGTGCAGGAGGTGCTGTGACTGACTGACAGATTTGTATACACATGCATAGGGGTTTGTCATGATTCAGCTCTGTCAACCCACCAATGTATAGCTGAAACTACAGCTGCTTATAAGGAGCCTCTTAGGGGGCATCAGGGCACTGAAGGCCACCTGTAACAACCAAAGTGTTGGCTGTTTTATTTATGTTCGTAAGCTTGCTAATGGGGCACCAGAAGGTCACGCAATGGTGAACAGGGGCTTTGCTGAGTTGTCTATATTTGGCAGCAAGAACAAGGAGTTCAGAAATTTGATGAACTTCCAGTGAACTGCTAACCTTGACAGAGAGAACCCTTGCTGCCCCTTTTATATGTCAGTTGTGTTACGCTTGTATCATTTTGTCACATAATACAGTCCCACACAGTTTGTTTTTCTTGATATTCAAGCCTGGCCCGTCCAATGTTTGGCTGCAAGGGCCAGGAGGAACTTATCCTCATGTTGCGTTTTCTTTGTATCTCAATTACAGGCAATGGAAAAACTGTTAATTGATAGTTCTTAGCAGAATTTAACGCTCCTATTTCTGCATGCTTTACAAATACTAGAATGTAAAATGAATGATGTCCACCCGAAATTAACATATGTTGCAGATACATCTCTCGGAATAAGAGTCTTCTCTCTATTACTATAATCTTTTTTTTCACCTTTCTATTCTTCAATTTCTATTACTTCTAATTTTCACTATTTGTTCTCAAAATTTTCAATTAACTTAATTATTGAAAATCTTAAACCAGAGTGTCTTACCAATTTTAGAACTTTCTCTGCAAAATTTGTTATAGATTTGTCAAACTCACTCAAGAAGTAATTCAATTCACTTCAAGATCGATTTTGTTACTTCTATTTCCGCTATCTGTTCTCAAAATTTTCAATTAACTTAATCATTGAAAGATCTTAAACCAGAGTATCTTACCTTTTTAGAACTTTCTTTGCAGGATTTGTTATGAATTTCATCAAATTCACTCAAGAAGTAATTCAATTCACTTCAAGACTGATTTTGTCCTCCATCCTCCGGAGCTTTGCAGCAAATAGACTCTGATACCGTCAGGCTTGCTGCTTATCTGAATTCTTTCAGGTCAATGTACCATGCATTTCATCTTCGTTGTTTTTCTAATCAATTGGTTGGAAGAAATATGAGACTAGGGAAAATCAAAGGGTGTCCTTTAATAAAAACTTTAAAATATACAAAAGATGACACGATATCAGTCCTGTTGGTCAACCGACTACTACCTTGGACATTGGCTAAAACGCTATTTTAAATAGTGCAAATGCTGGATAGTTTTGAGTGCCAATTTGGTAAGTCAATGGCGTCACATCTGTGAGTCTCTTAGTCAATACCAACGAATGGCTCTGCTGGCAAATGTGAGACTCATTTATCAGACGCTTCCCACCAATCTATGGGCTTGAGAGTTTACTTTTGACTCCATATTCCATCTAGTTTGAAATCAGCAACATCAGTATTATATTTCATAGGTGCAAAACAGGTAACATTAGAAAGATATGCACGTATAGCAATATCCCTAGTATACAGTCTTCTCAGCACACTTCTCAGAGTTGATAAAACAGCCAAAAAATTTGATGTCAGTTGTTAGCAAACGCCTCCATCACAATTGACTCTTTGTTGCTTCCTAAATATATGTTTTTCCTTGGCTTCCTGGCTCTCCAAGCTTGCTATCCTTGTGAGTTCTCTTTCGTTTCCTGATCCTCTTTCTTTTTTTAGCACCACCTGCCTGACCATCCTGCACTCACAGTAAATCATATACTAGTGCATAATAATGGAACTGGGACAACATGCAATCAACCAAAAGATGAAATGCAGGTAGTCTGAACTATCAATTGCAAATAATAGAAATGATCAGAATCTTAAGTGAGTGAAAAAGCTAACTGTAAGGGACTCTGAAAAGTGAAAACGAGACAGATCATGTGTTTCCATATGTCACTCAAAAACTTTTGGTGAAGCTGACTGTTACTTTGGAACCTCTAATTATACTACTTGTTTCTGTACGACCATCATGGTTCTCTATTGATCATATCCTACAGGAAAAAGAAAACAATAGAACCATCACAGGTACTAATTTGTTTAAACAAATCACGGGCAAGAGTGGTATCGACAAAGTAACATTTTTGCTGTTAGCACTCTGGGAAAATCTTTGTCATCAGTACTCTACCTGCGATTATGGATGCCTGCAAAGGAAAGGTTATGGTTCGGTATATATCCTTGCAGCCACTGGTTCATTTTAGATCCAGGTTGCTGAGCTAGGATACCATGAAAACTAATTATTGCTAAGGAATGCTCGTAGTTGGCCGTAGCTGCTGGTTGTTTGAAACTGGTCTCAAGGGCCACAGGAACCATAAAATTATGATAATCACTCAAACAAGAAACAGAGAATCACTTAGGATCATTTGGTTGGGAGTAATCTGGCATGGAAAAATGGTTTCCATACCAGATTACCATGTTTGGTATGAAAAGTAGAAGAGATAGATGATAAAAAAAATTGGTGGGCCCCATGCTTATTTTCTGGAGAGAGAAGGTAAAACAAATACCATGAAGGGGTTGGCATTTGATAAATTTTCGAGTGATGGTAATCCATACTTGACAAAAATACCCCAATAAAGCTGGATATGCAATCATTGAATTTATTTTGATGTCTTTCTAAATTCATTCAATAAAAAACTTTTGCAAAGAAATTAAAATGGAGATGACATTATGTAAAGGACTATGTGATTATAGTTATTATATAAAAACTAATAGAGATAACAATACTATCCTAATATTAAAAAATTATTTTATGTTTAAGGATATATTTGTAAATTTGCCCATATTCATATATAGATTTACCTCCAACCAAACATAGTAATCTTTTTTCAGTATCATTTTTTGGAGTAATTTTTCCATCAACTAAATATAGTAGAAGTTATTTTCCTCGATAATAATTTTTTCAGATAAATGATTCCTAGAAATTATCAAATTATCCCATAATCTGACATACTCCAACCAAACGGGCCCTTAATCAACAAATTTATGCCTGTTCAAACTTGCATGATTCATTGTTGATAATATGGTGGATTATCTACTTAGGCAGATGGGTAGATTAAAAGTGAAACTATTGTGATACTATTTAACAATCCTGAACACGTGTGCAAAAGCAAAGGGCAAAAGGATACGATAATGTTAATCAAAAATAAACAAAAAAAAGAAAAAGTGCAGCAAGCTTCAACAAAATGCTTCAAGCACAGTACATCCCCCCCCCCCAAAAAAAAAAAACCAAAACCAGAAAACAAAAAAAAAAAAAGAAAAAGGTTCTAAGCACCTCTAGGAAAATTATGTCCATTCAATAGGATCCTTAGCAGGCAACATGATTTCCCATTGACATCTCTGGGATAAGCAATCGAATAAGACCCTGTAGTATCCACATTATCCTTTCACTTCAACAGGTACTAATAGCAACAGTGCTGCTCCACACGTATGTCATATCGTCTCCATCCCTAAAGACTGCCATTAAGCTTCCAACAAAATTTCAACTTCCATGATTGCTCCAATATCCATTTTGATGTTGAAGTCATCAAAAGATTAAGGTGAGGCCATTCAAGGATCAACAAAATCCCATGCAAGGCTAGGTGTCAGGAATCCACTACAAATCTGTATCTTTGTACAATCATCCTTAGGTATAAAAAAGAACATGTTATACTCATCTGACACAACTAAGACTGCAAATGGGTCGAGTTGACCTGTGACCCGACCCACGGAGACTCGAACGAACCGTTTAAAAGGACCCACAGACCCGGGTCGGGTTCCAAAATTGGACCTGTTCTATTTTCTGGATCGGGTCTGGATTTACTGAATTTTGACCCGATCTAACCCGACCCGACCCACTTGAATTTATACGGATCTTATGCTCAATGACCCGATTTGATCCGAACCCATTATATGACCCAAAGCTAATATATGCTAGCATGGGCTAGGCACAAATTACAGCGAACTGCCCACCTACACAACATTATCTTCTTCCCTTTCTACCCCCACAATTGAGTGGCACCCACTGATTCAAGCTAATGGAGTCCCCAACAAATATTATTTTCTTTCCTTTCTACCTCCATAAGAAATCCTTCACATTAAACCTACACAACCTTTCAACTCAAGAAATTTAGAGGATTAGTAAGAAATAGATATTTCACTTTCAGTTGTATCCCATAATCGATTTCATAAGTACATGAGGTACATCTTGACAGTTTTCTGAGATGTAATTATCACACATATTGATGACCACTCCAAAATCATTATGTTGCGAGTGTCGTTGGATGATAAACTTGTAAGATCAACTTCAACTCTAATTATGGGAATCGATTGAATAGCTATAGCTAATGCCTATTGGTTAATTTGACCCACGATCCAACCTAGACCCAATCTGAACCCAAACTGGACCTATATTTCATGAATTAGGACTGGATTATACATAGACCCAACCCGATCCGAATAACCCATTGGGTCAAAAACTTAGATCATGGATCCATCCGACCCGACCCGATCTTCTAGTAGGTTGGGTCTGGGTTTAATATCAAGACCCAATCAAAGAATCGGATCGGATCGGGATCAGTCATGACCCGACCGACTCGACTCATTTGAACCCCTAGACACAACACAATTAATAGGAAAAATTGATGCTTCGATAAAAAGCCAGAACATAATTCTCTAAAGGTTGTTTAATACTAAGGTAGAATTATTTTTTTGAAAATATAGCTTAATAATCTGACTAAAGGTTTGAGGCCTCAAAAGCCTCAGTTATTGGTGTCCCCCTTAGTGGGTTTGAACCAAAATTCTAAGATTTTTGGTGGAACTGTACTGCTCCATCCAAAAAGGGATTACTTATGGTTATTGTAGCCAATTTCCTTTGAAACTGATTTGTTTAAGATATAACTAACTAGCCATCTATGAGACCTATGCTTGTAAGGCTGAATACTCATTTTGATTGGCATTCTTCTTTTTCTAAACTGAGATAGGGAATTTGAGCTTAATTATGTGTAATAAATTGCATTGCACCTCCAAAAAGTTTCTTTTAACAAGATTGAGGAGCTTTCTGAAGATTTGGAAGAATAAGGGCATTAGCTTCTAAAATATTTTAAGGGATCAAACAATAGATCCTGCTTATATTATATGGATTAATATGGTATGGCAACATAATAATGTAAAACAATAAGAAATTCAAATTTTAATTTTTTTAAATATAATTACAATATATACAAGCAGATTATTGTTATATTTCATGAGATCACTATAGGAACAAACTAATTTGAAAAATTAAGTAACCTTTTCTATTTCCCGGCAATCTTAAAATTGGGGACTTTCTAAATTTCAACGTGTGATTTGTTATATAAGCAAGTTGGGTCTATCGATTACAGTAATTTTAAGTTATTTTCATTGGTTCTATATAACTCAGTCATTCACATGGGTTTTAATATTAGAATCAGCCATGGAACTAATCATGGCCAGTCTGCAATGTAGACCACCATCAACCAGTGCAACAGAATATTTTGTAAACCAATTTTAAGCAAAGAAAAACATAAAATATACATAAACTTACTTGAGGTGTTCATTTTACCATCCAGCAACTAAAGAGTCCAACATCACCAGTTGAATAATTCATACAACTTCATATCACTATGCTTATACATGTACATTTTCCAAGAATCATTTCTTAGTAGAGAGAAAAGCATATGCATATTCTAGCTGAACCTTCTTCTATCCCTTCTTATCCCAATACTTCTCTTTCCTCCTCTTCTTCCAGTGTTAACATGAATGTTGACTTATTGCCCTAAGTGTCAAATTAAAATCCAAATAATATGTTAATGAACTCAAACATGGCACTAAAATTACTCTAGCAGCCCTCTAACAACTTGAATAAGTTTGAAGCTTGAACCAGATTATGTTAATCTGTATTCGGGTGACAACTCATAAGATAACCAAGTTACTCTATGAACCAGTGAAATATCGATTCAAGGAGATAAACCTGTCCAGTTGCCCCAGTATTTAATCTTGATGAGATACCTGTTGGCTGTCAATTTCAAATAAATTCTCGTCTAAATTTCTAGTCCCACTGGAAGTGCAATCCATTTCATGTTTCAGTTGTAACAATTCTTAGGCCCTTAGCTTCCATAAAATCTCTTCACATTTCCATTTTAGCATTCAACTATATCCTCAGTTTATAAATGAACAGTATCATCCAGAAATAACATAAATCATTGCACCTCTTTGAAGATAAACAATCAATCCACTTATAAGAAACACAGAGAGATCTTATGACCAACCATTAAAAACACAAAAGGGATCAAGGTAGAGTCATCCAGATTTTTTTGTTAGTTTTCTTTTGCTTATTTGATGCTTGCTTTGGTGGTTATATATTTGACAATATAGTTTTAATGCTTCAAGTTGTTGCTCTTCTTTGGTGTATGTAGTGATGCGGAATATAGAATGTCGTAGGCTCCTGAACTGGACTTTCAGAACTCTACTGCACTATTTTTCCAAGGGTAAATGAAAGAGAATGGTAATAAATAACTTAACCAAATTGAAGAGATTAGTGTAGGCAATCCCAAAACAAAATCACTTGAGCATTCATGGCAAGCATATTGATAATCAACTCACCTCATTCTCTTGAACTGAAGAGTCATCTTTCCTTTTCTTCTTCTTACAAGAAAGTGGGTTTGGGCCCTGTGAAACATCATTAAATGTATTTTAACGATTAAGTGGTAAACATCATCAAGAGAGGACAAAATACATTATCCATAGCAAGAAATCAGAAAATGAGCAAATCTAAATTTTGGGTATCCATCTACTGTTTCATTAAAGAAATCAATTTGATAATATGGTTCGTGAAATAGGAAGACTGACTCTGACACTGAAGAAGTTCGCCGCCTTCATGTCAAATTTAAACATTTTTATGGAATTCGCTAATGAATATGATAGCTGACAGTATAGTATCCCAATAAGCATACCACATACAAAACATGCTCATACTAATGAAATTTGAAATCAAATGACCCAACTCCCCTCCCCTCCCCCAAGACATTGTCTGCTCATGAATATCTCATTTTTCTTACTGGCAACCAGCACACTACATATGACTACTGTAGCATAAAATTCTTAACCAAGAGGCCTCCTAAAGTGCAGTATACAGGCATAAATAGATAAAGCTTGGTAACACCATGCTTGCAGACATTCCTTCATGCATGTTTTAAACATGATCAGCAAATGCATTTGACATGCCGCTCTTATTTATTATCCATCAATCAGGTCATCCAAAATATATTTTTTTCTAATGTATGGGTTCTAACTGTTGCTCAAATTTATTCACTAATTATTTCATTATTTGTCTTAAATAATCATAACATCAGTTTAACTTCCAGAATGAATCAAGAGTAATAACTCTCCATTGCAGTAGGACTTTGAATATATTATACTCAGTACTTGTCCATGTTGCTTATAAAATAGTAAGAAGCAAAGGAGGCTTTCCAAATCCCTTGCTGATTTTTAAGAAACCTCAACTTAAAAATTGTAGAAAAGCTTACATTTTTGTCTCCATCCTTATGGTGATAGGTCAAAAAAAAACAAAAAGAAGAAGAAGAAAAGAAACAATTATTTTTTAAAAAAGAAACTTTAAAAGCGTGAAAATGAAAAGAGATATAAATTGAGCAGGAGGGAAAAAGGTCTCTCAAGTTAGTGGCATATAGAACCTCAAGAGTCACCTCACTCCAAAAGGTAATACTTATTGGTTACATCTTCAAACATCAAGTTTGGCTTTTGTAAGAAAGTTGTACTGACAAATATTGATAATGTTAAAATCTAACCTTTGCCTTCTTCCTTTTGAATTTACTCTTTTCTGCTACATCAAGCATCTTTTTTGCAGTACTGATCTTTCTCATAAGATGTGCTTCTTCCAAAACTTCATTTCCAGAATCATTTGCCAACCCACCCTTTAATTCCCTCTTAAGGAACTTCCCGAATTCTGATTCACTCGCATGCAAGCGTTTCTCTTCAGTGGATTTAACATATTCACGTTGAAGTGCAGAAGGTTGTTCAATAAAGAGAGAGTTTCTAAGACCATATATCACAGGAACACCAGGTGCCTGAATTAAGAGAGAAAAAAGGTACTATGATTTTTTTTTCTAAAACACAAATAAGCTAAGAAAACTAGATAATCAAATATTCAAGAATTGTTATACATTTTTAAAAACAAAAAATATTGGAAAAAGTGTCACCAAAGTAATCCAACTGCACATATCCCATTTTTGGACATATAAATATATAGGAAAAAAATATTCAAAGCAAATATGCCACTTTCAAAGCTATACTCAACGTTCTCCCAACAGATAATGGCAGGTATTTGAAGCAATAAGACGCAGGCATTGACACATATGTTCAAAATAATTAATCTGAAAAGCATTCGAAAGGAGTCATCGACTCAAAAAGGACTTCATACAATGAGTAACGATCGTAATTGGAATCAAAGAGGGGAAAACCCTAACCTCGCGGAACTTTTTCCGGATATCAGCATCCTGAGTGGCAACAAAGAAGTGCTCTGAGTTGCCCTCCCCGATGACTGCCTCTATGCAAGCCATGGCACTCACCCTCCTCTCATGATCGCACCTGCAACAACCACAACATTCATCAACGACCAAAAAAACCTAACTTTGGCCTGAAAACACCAGGATGAGGAGCGCGAAGAGTAGGAAAAGATAAAAAGAAGGGAGTGGAGACCTAGCAAAGCTGAGCTGCTGAGCGGCCTCAAGAGACTCGTAATGGGACTCCCCGAGGCTTTTGAGCTCTCCAGTGATGCATCTGCGTCGAGATATGAGAGAGGTCAGCAAGAAGTCGGATTGAGGGAGAGACAGAGAGAGAGAGAGAGAGGGGGGGGAACCTGGTGGTAAAGAGGAGGGCGCGACCGCCGAGAAGGCGGGACAGGGCGTCGTCGGCGGGGGTGAGGTGGTGGAGGAGGAGGTGGTGGATGAAAGTGCCGTCACAGAGGATTTTGAAGGGCTCCCGGAACCCGAAGCACGCCGAGAAAAACCGAACCACCTTGCGGTGCCGCTTCTGCTTCTTAACCCTCATCTGTCGATCGAAAACCTGAACCTAACCCTAACTCGCGTTCCCTATTCCCTCGAAGAGGCGGCTCTGCTCTTCCGGTGAACCCTAACTCGCCTTCCCTATTCTCTCGAGGAGGCGGCTCTGCTCTCCCGATGAAAGAGGCGGTGTGGCGTATATTACTCGAGCTGTAAACCTACTTGTAGCCTCTGTAACAAAAATGAAAATTTTTAAGATTATGATATTCGAACTATGATCAATGATACCAACTATTAGAATAATAATTTAATATAATAATACTATCTATATATAATTATAATAATTATATAATAAAAAAGTTAATAAATTATTTGATGATTTAAGCTATAAAGTTTTATATATTAATTTTTTAAATATTCATCACCATGTATATCTGTCTCTATATTTATAATTTTTATTTTTTTAAAAAAAATAAATTAATTAATTTATATTTTAAAAATTATATAAATATATATTTTATAAAATAAATTAATAAAAAAATTTCAATCACTTAAATTTTAAGTAAAAAATATTCTCTATTTAAAGCATAACCTAAAAATAACTCCTCAAATGACATGATTGAATTATCCATGTAATTATAAAGTCACACGATATTATTATAAAATAATATTATATTATTATATTATATTAATAAATATTATATTAATATAATATAATAAAAAATATTATATTATTATATTATTTTTAATTTATATTTAAAATGAGAAGTTATTTTTATATAAAATTCAAATAGAAAACTACTTTTGTTGGAAGTAGCCATCTGTTTTTTATATAAGATATGTGCTCATAAATACAAAATATTTAATATATTATATAAATTTTTTAAATAATAGTGCATGAGGCTCATGAAAAACCCTAGCCTCTAAACTTCCCCATTCGGCCTCTCCAGCCTTCGATCTAAACTACCCTATTCGGCCGCTCCAAGGGTGGGAGTCTCCCACCCGATCGAGACCTCTGAGAATGGACAAAGAGAGGAAAAACCAGCGGAAAACATGGGAAAAATTAACGATGGAAAGGTGGAAAAATTAAAAGGGGAGACATTTTCCCGCATAGATCAAACTTTTTTCTTTTCCCTTTTTTTTTTCTTTTTATTTCCTTCTCTTTTTGGAGATCTGTGGGAAGCAAAGCACCTGAGGGAGATCGGAGGGGAAGGCCGACGCCGGTGACGATGGAGAGGAAGGCGACGGCGGAGACCGCTGGGAGGTGGCCGCGAAGAGAGAAGGGAGGAGGTCGGAGTCTCCCTTTTTTCGGAGATCTGTGGGAAGGAAGGTACCTGAGGGAGATTGGAGGGAGAAGGCCGACTCCAGTGATGATGGGGAGGAACGCAACGGTGGAGACCGGGAGGAGGTGGCGGCGAGGATAGGGCTCGGGAAGGGTTTGAAGAAAAATAAAAAAAAAAAACGATAAAAGGCGATGCCGCCGCTTGGGACCAAAAAAAAAAAACACCCGTCCAGAGCTCGACACGTGGCCAAGCATGGTCTTTCTACTCTCGCAGTGAGCTTGAAGAGCCAGGGTCAGAAGTACAATGCATTTCATCTTTGTTGTTCTTCTAATGGACTGGTTGGAAGAAATTTGAGTCTATGAAAAACCTAAGGGTGTCCTTCAATAAAAACTTTAAAATATACAAAAGATCACAAGATATCAGCTGTGTTGGTCAACCAACGAGTACTGGGCACTGGCTAAAATGCTATTTTTAACAGTAGTGCAAATGCTGGATGGTTTTAAGTGCCAATTTGGTAAGTTAATGGCGTCAAATCTCCAAGTCTCTTGGTCAATGCCAATGAATGGCTCTGCTGGCAAATAGGATGCTCATTTATCTGACACTTCCCACCAATCCATGTGCTTGAGAGTTTACTTTTGACTCCATTTTCTATCTTGTTTGAAATCAGCAACATCAGAATTATATTTCATAGATGCAAGACAGGTAGCATTAGAAAGATATGCATGTATGGCAGCATCCCTAGTATACAGTCTTCTCAGCACACTTCTCAGAGTTGATAAAACAGCCAAAAAAATTTGATGTCAGTTGTTAGCAAATGCCTCCATCACAATTGATTCTTTGTTGCTCCCTAAATATCATTTGTTTTTCCTTGACTTCAGGCTCTTCAAGCTTGCTATCCTTGTGAGTTCTCTTTCGATTCCTGATCCTCTTTCTTTTTTGGCACCACTTGCCTGGCCATCCTGCACCAAATATTACTGCATAATAATAGAAAGGAAACAACATGCAATCAACTAAAAGATCAAATACAAGTTCTCTGAACTATCAATTGCAAAGAACAAAAATGATCAAAATTTTAAGATAGGGACAAAGCTAACTGTTAGGGACTCTGAAAAGTGAAAACGACACAGATCATGTGTTTCTCTATGTAACTCAAAAACCTTTGGCGAAGCTGACTGTTACTTTGGAACCTCTAAATCATAAACTACTTGTTTCAGTACAACAGTCATGGTTCTCTATTGATCATATCCTACCGGAAAAAGAAAACAATAGAACCCTCACAATCACAGCAGGGGAAAAAAGGGCTCTTGTACTTACCAATTCAACAGCAGGAAATGGAAGATGATCATAGCTATACAATACATTCGAGTTTCTGTAAACATATGATTAATGCTCAAATCGAAGTTCTCTTGCCTTGCCATCATAGAAGTTGTAGCAAATAATTAATTGATTGCAATAATCAGTGAAGGGGCCAATATTATCCACTTATAATAGGCTACCCACACTCTATTCTTAAACATACAGGAAAACAATGCACACGCATTGTGTGTGAAAATAGCTGCATACACTACAAAGAATTTGACTTTTAATGATAAAATTTTAGCGATGAAATTTATTTCATCGCAAATAATTAAATTTTTACAATGAAATTTAAATTTTGTCTCAAAAAATCAGATATTTACGATGAAAAAAATTTTGTTGCAAAAAATTATATCTTTTGCAACGAAAATTTTATTTTTGTTGCTAGAAGTTAATCTTTAGCAATGAAATTTTTTTTTCGTTGCAAAAAATAATTTTTTTTGTGATGAAATATTTTTTTCGTAGCAAAAAAATATTTTTCTATGATGAAAAAAAAATTATCACAAAAAAATTATATTTTTTACGATGAAATTGATATTTCGTTGCAAAAAATAAAGATTTTTTCGATCAATTTTATTTGTATTTAGCGACGAAACTAGTTCGTCGCTAAATTTTATTTTGTTGAAAAAATTTGAATATTTTGCGACGAAAATTTAATATTCGTTGCTAGAAATTAATCTTTAGCGATAAAATTTTTTTCATTGCAAAAAATTATTTTTTTGACGACGAAAAATTTTTTCGTTGCTAAAAATTAATTTTTTTGCGACGAAAATAATTTCATCTCAAAAAATTTGATTTTTTGCGACGAAATATTTTTTTCGTTGTAAAAAATTTGATTTTTATGATAATTTTTTTATATTTGCGACGAGATTAAATTTTCGTTGCAAAAAATTTATCATTGGCGACGAAATAATTTTTGTTGCAAAAAATATATTTTTTTACGACAAAATATTTATTTTTCGCAACAAATTAATTTCATCGCAAAATATTTTTTAATTAAAAAAAAGGGCACTTTGAAATAGGGCAAAAATTTGCCCCAATTCAAAATAAACCTTGCTCATTCTCTACTTTGCCCATGCCACCGAGGTCGCCAAACTCTTTCTCCCTCCCCGATCGCCGGCGACAGTCCTCCCTCCCCAGTCGTCGGTCGCCGGTCGTCGGTCATCCTTCCCGATAAGTACTCTCCCTCCCCGCCACCATCCTCTCTCTCTCTCCCGGCCACCATCCTCTCTCTCTCTCCCTCCCTGCCGCCATCGAGCCCTCCCTCCCTGCCACCTCTGGGAAGAAGAGTAGGCCGCAGAGGACCTCACGCCTGTCCTCTTCCTCCTCGCCTCCACCGTCTCCCTCTCCCTCCGCTTCCTCTCCAACTCCTCCTCCCTCCTCTCCGCCTCCTTCTCCCTCTCTCGCCTCCTCTCCCTCCTTCCCTCCCCGTCCCTCCTGTCCGATCCCTCCTCCGGTCCGCCGGACCAGCAGCTCGGCACTGCCCTCTTCCACCTCGCCCACGCTGCCCCCATCCGCAGCATCGCCGTCACTTCGGCCTCCCATCCCGCCGCCTGCCGCCTCCCGTCCCTCGCCTGCCGCCACCGCCTCCCGTCCCTCCCTCTCTTTCTCACTCTTCCTCCCTCCCGCCGTCGATCGAGCCATCCCTCCTCGCCGCCGGTCGATCCCTCCCTCCCCTGTCTCCCTCCCTCATTCTCTTTCTCAGTGCCTAAACTCATTTTCTTTCTCACTCTCCCTCCCTCACTTTCTCTGTCACTTTCCCTGTCTCCCTCTCTTACACCTGACTTGTCTGGTTTCGTAGGGCCATCGCCGCCGCCGCCGCCGTCGGGCCGCCGCCACCATTGTCGGTTGCCGTCACCATCACTGCACAGCTGTCGGATTCAAGGGGAGAGTTGAAGGTGAGAATAATTTTTTTAATTTATATATTTTTTAATTTTTATAATAATTTTTTCTCAATTAATTTTAGCCATTAGAAGTAATTATTTGTTATTTTAATAATTAGATATAATGTTAGATATAATTAATTGTTTGATATAATTAATTTTAGTCATGATTTAAAAATATTTTAAAAATAAAAATAATTATAATAATAATATATTAATTGTAGCATAACAAATTTATAAGCCTTAGAATTTTCGTTCGAGAATAGCGTGCATAAACCAATATTTTTTTTAAAAAAAATATTGGTGCTTTACACACTATTCTCGAATTATCCTCGTGGACAGTTTGGGCATGTGAATGAATTTAATATTGCAACACATGTGTTTCTACATCGCAGAGTTTTGTCGATATTTTCGATCATATTTTTTGGATACATAGCATAACTTTAATGCTTGTGTATCTGGAGAACTGCGTCGAAATACTGTCGAAATTTTTTTGGTATAGAAGACATGTATTGCAATATTAAATTCTTACGTTCCTGAATGGGATAGGACCATCACCTTATAGGTAGGAGATATAAGGCGTTAGTCAACTATTATTACATAAAATTGATTGTATAGTTTACATCATAAATATGTAGGTATGGATCGTGGTTGGATGTCATTGCGTGATAAGTTCTGTCCCGAGTATATTACGGGTGTGACGTCTTTTATGAATGTGGCATCCAATCATACTAGAGAAGATGGAAAAGCTCGTTGTCCATATCATCGATGTAGGAATTTATTCTGGTGTACCTTATCGAACATTCAGAATCATTTATACGAACACGGTATAGATGTGACTTACAAGAGATGGACTTGTCATGGTGAAGATTTGCCGACTAGCTCGAGCATGTTGTCCAGGAGTCTCATAAATCCATCGTCAGTCGGTGGATCATGCAGTCGTGAAAGATAAACACTCGGTGCAGAAGATAGAGAAATTTTAGAGGATCTCCATCTAGAATTATTTGAAGTAAATGTAGAAGCGAGAGCAGAACATCAGCATCCCATTCCGAGACAAGAAGCTGAAGAGGATGGTAACATATCTATAAATGATAGATTCGAGCGTCTATTAAGAGATGCACAAAGTGATGTTTATCCTGGTTGTAAGAAGTACTCTCTGTTGTCCGCCGTAATAAAGTTATTACACATGAAGATACTTAGTAAGTAGTCAAACAACTCGTTTAATTGGTTGCTCAAATTTTTGAAGGACCTACTGCCAGAGGGAGAGTTACTTCCGTCAAGTCATTATGAAGCCAAAATATTATTGAAAGGACTCGATTTGGGAGTCGATAATTTGGGCCTACGCTGTGAAAAGATACATGCATGTCCGAATGATTGTGTTTTATTTTGGAAGGATAAAAAAGATCTACAAGCATGTCTGATTTATCATTCAAGCAGATGGAAAGAAAGTCGTGGTAAGGATAAAAAGAAAAAGAAAATACCATGCAAGATTTTGCGATACTTTTCGATTACACCACGATTGCGTCGATTGTTCATGTCGAGACATACTGCTTGTGACATGCGATGGCATAAGGAGGAAAATAATATCGACGATGATGTCATGAGACATCCATCAGATGGAGATGCGTGGAAATATTTTGATCATGAACATCCATGGTTTGCAGCTGATTCACGAAATGTCATGCTAGGGTTGGCAACAGACGGATTTAATCCATATGGTAATCTTGGTACTACTTATAGTATGTGGCCTGTTATGGTATTTCCTTATAATTTACTGCCATGAAAGTGTATGAAATCACCTTTTAATCTACTGATCTTGTTGATCTCGGGTCCCCGTGCCCCTGGAAGAGACATAGATATATTTTTAGAGCCATTGATCGAAGAGTTACAATATTTATGGGAAGAAGGATGCGAAACGTATGATCATGTTGCAGGAGGCATCTTTCGCATGCATGCAGTACTGCTTTGGACAGTTAATAATTTTCCTGCATATGGCGATATTTCTGGATGGTGCACAAAAAGGTATAAAGCATGCCCAACTTGTACGATGATATTACATCGGACCGTATTCGTGGAAAGATTTGTTTCACCGACCATCGATATTTCTTGCCAGATGATCATAGATGGAGGAGAAGTCTTAAATTCAACGGCAAGCATGAACGACGTACGCAGTCAAGATTCTGGTCTACGGACCATATTTTAAATCAGTTACCCAACCCACAGGATGTCATATTTGGTAAGGGTCTAACCAGCTAAGCAGGGGTGCGAACAAGTATTGAAAATTAGAGAAAAAAGAGCAAGTTGTTTGATCTTCCATATTGAAAAATGCTTCTTCTTCGACATAATCTTGACATCATGCATATTGAAAAGAATATATTTGATAATATATTTTATATCATTCTCAATATCGAAGAAAGAACGAAAGATACCGTGAAGGCTCGTCTTGACTTAGAGGATATGCGGATTAGAAAGAAATTACATTTGATTCGATGGGGGATAGGCTGATGAAGCCATTGGCATGTTATATACTAAATCGAAGAGAAAGAAATCAATTTCTTTCATATTTGAGATCAGTGAGGTTTCCTGATGGATATGCCTCAAACTTGAAATGATGCATCAAGTCGAAAGATGGGAAGATCGTCGGGATGAAAAATCATGATTGTCATGTGCTTCTACAACATATGCTCCCAGTTGGTTTGCGCGGATTGTTGTCGGATAATGTGTGTGATGCATTACTTGATCTGAAAACTTATTTTCGGGACTTATGTGCAAAGACATTGAGACGAAGTCAGATCGACATATTGGAGAAGAAGATTATCATTACTCTCTGTAAGCTCGAGATGATATTCCCTTCCGTCTTCTTTGATATCATGGTGCATCTTTCTGTTCATCTTCCACATGAGGCTAGATTGGGTGGGCCAGTACATATAAGATGGATGTACCTAATTGAAAGGTAATTGCATGATATTGTAATATTTATTATTCATTATTGTATTCTTATTATATGTGATATCAAGTGATGTTTATTGAATAGAGAGATGTGAGAATACAAAAGTACCGTCACTAACAAAGCACGGCCTGAAAGTTCAATAGTAGAGGCACATGTTATGAATGAATGTCTGACATTCTGCTCTATGTACCTTCGAAAAGTGGAGATCAAATTTATAAGGCCACAATAGAATATCGATGTTGACGAGATTCTGACCGATGGATTGTCTGTGTTCTCCAATGTTGCCCGACCATATGGTAAAAAGATTTTTGAATGTTGACACCACAAGAAACGGATGACATGCATTGGTATGTGCTAAACAATTGCGAGGAGGTAGAAGCGTATATGATGTGAGTATATACATTTAATTTTTATTTGTTGATATATCAATGAATGTACATGGATTCTAAATTAAAATATACATGATATTACTGTATCACTTCAGTGAGTACAAAAGTAAGCTCAGAAGAATCAATCCTACATTAGCAGCGGCACAACATGGGAATCAATTCGCATCATGATTTGATGAATGGGTAAGTTATGTTAATATTCATCCATAATTAAAAGTTTGTTTATATAGTATTTATTTTATCAATTTAACCTGCTTATTGTTCTTTTAATTATAGATAGCTCAGCTACGTATAGACAATCCTAACTGTATCAGTAATGATTTAGCCGCACTTGTATGAAAATCTGACAGACGTGTATCAGTATATTCAGCATGTATAGTCAATGGTGTGCGGTTCTTAACGAAAAATCACGATCGCGATCGAACCACACAGAATTGTGGAATAAGCGTGGAGGACGAGCACAAGGGTGAAATAATAGATTTTTTTGGTGTTTTGCATGAGGTTATAGAGTTGAGATATAGTGGTCTTCGACGGATTGTGTTATTCAAGTGTCGATGGTATGACTTAGGACGACACAGGCCAATTGTTATAGATCCTCAACTCGTCAGTGTCCACACTGGTCATGTATGGTATGAAAGTGATCTTTATATTTTTGCAAAGCAAGCGAGACTAGTGTGGTATATTGATGATAACAAAATGAAAGAGCCTTGGCGAGTTGCAATAAGGGCTCAGCATAGGCATTTGTTTGATCCCGCACTTTTCATATGCCCAAATGATGAAGATCTAGAGAATGAAGTCTGTGTAATTATTGAAAACGAAGCATATTAGTGCCAGATGACATGGTTGACATAGGACAATTACAAAGAGACGACATGAACCTGAGGATGTTTCTATTGTTGGATCGTCGATAAGGACACGGGCACGAGCACGATCCAATAATGACTTCATTAATGACGATGATGATAGCACTTCAGGGTCGAAGTCTTCTATGACTCCCATCGAAGATGACTATATGGACACGAGTTCAGAATCTGAGAATAATAATTAATATGAATAAATAATTTAATTTATTTTTTTTTGTTACATCATGTAATACTTGAGTTTTTTTTATTACGTGTTGATTTAAATTATTTTAATCATTGCAGCATCATGACTGGTCCTGGACGTAGACGTTCACGGGGTGGGCAGCAGGCTCCGCTTGATGATACACATCCTCACTTTAGCATTTTGCATGATGAGTCAGAGGATTTAGATGAGACTTGGTTGTCCGAGTCCACAGAGCAGACTAGTGCTCAGCCAGAGCTTGCCCAACTGGAGGTCATGGCACCGCAGCATCATCTCCTTACAGGTACATCTCTATCAATTTATAAACCATATTTTTTTTGTTATATATATTTAGTGATACATGATATATGTTCGTTTCACCAATTTTTACATGCAGGAACACAGCATCGACGTGCAGTGCGTGGTCCTAGTAGGGGTCTTGTTTTGAAAAAATATGTGCATACGCACAATGAAAAGCCGAAGGTACAGATATTTCGAGATCATCCGGTTGGCACAGAGGCTAGTATCGTTGCAAATGAGATCAGCTTGTATATGTAGAATCATTTTTCGTGGGCTGCTGAAAATTTCAAGCATGTAGCTCCTCGATACCGTGATGCTCTAATATCTCACATCAAGGTAAGAATTAAATTTGGATGTCTTACATATCATTACATGATCCATATTATTTTTGATTATATAAATAAATTTTTTATTATATGAATAATTTCATGTATTTGCTTTTTGGTATGATGACTGTGTAGGATAATATTGACTTCAAGGATTGCACCGACGAAGAAGTGACAGCATGTATTCTCAAAATGGCTGCAAATAGATACAGAGATCGACGATGTAGGATTCATAAATACCGCAATGAGCTGCAGGCGAAGGAGATTGATCCTGTGACCCAGCCATACAGAAATTGGGCTGGGTCTAGTGACGATTGGTGGTGGTTATGTGAGCATTTTGGAAGTGAGGCATTTCAGGTATGTCTAGTGTTTCAAGTTATTTTAATTTTGTTATGTCCTTTAGTGGTTATAATTGTATGTATTTTGTAGCAACGATCGGAGGCGAATAAAGTGAATAGAAGTAAGATTGATTCTATTCACACGCAAGGAAGTACCTCTTTTGCACAGGGAATGAAGAGGATGGTACGTAACTATATTTGCAATCATACGTTGTAACTTCTTATTAAATATTTATATTATTTTGATATCTTTTTCTTTTCTTTTCTTTTGTTTGAATAGGGACTATCCGGAGTCGACGCCTATGCTAAATTCTATCAAAATAAGAGTGGCGAGTTCGTGACCGAGGAGGCGAGGCAGCGTCATGTAAGTATCATTACTCTATATTTTGAATACTTTTAAAGAGTTTAAAAAAATTTATGATTTTATTTGATTTATTGTGAAGAAAAAAAATGGTACAATTGAGAGAGCAGGCGACGAGGGAGGTTGGATCTGACAATGATACTGGATCACAGTAGGTTTGTTTGATGACAGATGATACGATTTTGGATACCGTCCTCGGGCGGCAGCTAGGATCTGGTCATAGCATGCGGTCCAAAAAATCATGCAGTTCATCATCCGGCCGGTCTGATGATGCATCGGTGCCGAAGACAGTTAGGACATCCATGAGCATGATGCAAGATCAGATTAGTTACTGGATGAATCGTAGTCAGACGCTCGAGAGGATAGTGGCTGCGATGGCGGGACGGCTCGGTATTGATGCTTCTGAGTTAGCACCTCTACAGTCACATGATGCCGCCTCTGCACCACCATCGCGACGCATATCGGATCAGGGATCGACGCCTGGAGAAGGAAACGTGACCAACGAGCCAGATCATACCTAGTATGTAGTTTTTTTAAATTTAAAATGGTGTATGAACTTATATTTTTGTATATGACAACGAAGATTATGAAATTTTTTATTATTTGGAATTGATATTTTGAATTAGAATATTTCTATTGTGTTAATATATTATTATGTAAAATATGTTTGACCTGAGAATTTGTATTTGAGCAGATTTTTTTTGATAAAAAAAATAAAAATTAAAATTTTTCTCCAAAATTTAATTTTAGCGACGAAATATTAATTTCGTCACAAAAAAAATTTATGAATCCAAAAAATAAAATTTTTATTATACATTGCGATGAAATTTTTTATTTTGTTGCTAATTTTGCAATGAAAAAATAATTTCATTGCTAAAAGTATTACATTTTTACGATAAATTTTTTATTTCATCGCAATTATCATGATAAAATTTTTATTTCATCGTAATTATCACGACGAAATTTTTATTTCATCGCACACAATTACAACGAAATTTTATTTCGTCGCCATTATTGCGATGAAAAAAATTATTTCATCGCCAAAATTGCAACGAAAATTTTTTTGTCGCAAAAATTACGACGAAATTTTTTTTCGTCGCACAAATTGCGATAAAATAATTTTTTTCGTCATCATTTTTGTGATGAAATAAAAATTTTGTTACCATTTTTTACGATGAAATTTTTTTTTCATCGCAAAAAATTACGATGAAAGAAAAGTTTCGTCGCAAAAAATAAGAGAATATTTTTTTAATCACTATATTTAGCAACGAAATTATTTTTATCGCTAATATTTGTCATGAAATTCAATTTTCATAGTTAAAATAAAAAAATTAAAAAATAAAAAATTATTTTTTACGACGAAATTATTTTTCGTTGCAATTTTAGCGACGAAAATTTAAACTCTTGTGACAAAATTATTTCGTCGCTAATACAGCGATTACTTCGTCATCTAGGTTGACTATTTTTTGCGACGAAATAAAATCTTTTCGTTGTTAAGGTCTTTTGCTACGAGGCTTTCTCTATAAACTTTTAGCGACGATATATTTCGTCGCAAATACTTTTAGCGATGAAAAAATAAATTTTAGTGATAAAAAAATTTTATCGTAAAAAATTAAATTTCTTGTCGTGATAGTTCACTTTTATAGGGCATTTATTGAGATTTTGTAGATTCTTAAGTTGGATCTTACAAGATATATAATTCATACTTCTTTCAAAAACCAAAAACTAATGAAAGCCAATAGTAGGCTCACTCATGAGCACATTCACCAAATTGCTATAGTTTTAGTTGAAGGCATTGAGTGTATAAGAAACTCTTCCTCGGTAGGAAAAAAAAGGGTAAAATAGATGGCAAGTAACATGTCAGAAGAAAGGAACAGACAAAGCTCACATGCAGAGCAAAATAAATCCTACTCAAGATTTGATGATATCTTGGTAATCTTTGTGCGTGGGCAATGGTAAGCTAAAATGTTTATTTTGATGATATCTAGGTAGGTAATCGTTTTTGGTGATTGATGCTAAGATAAAATGTTCATCTTGGTTTATAACATGCGAGGAAAGATTTAAAAGATCAGATTCCAAGATCATGGCTGATACATAATGATTAAGATATCAAAATAAAAATAGGCATGGTGCAAATGAGATTAACCACCATTAGGCAAGACACCTGGAAGGTGAAAAAATAAAAATCATTAATTGTTATCCCCTCATCAGCTAACAATTCATCTAGCAGTTTAGCTTAGCTGATCTCTTCACATGCCAGGAAATGCACTGTGCTATTTGATTTACTAGCAGATCATATGGTCCACGTAAACTTTTAAATGTCTACCATGGTGCCTTCCAGTTATTCTTCACCACATTGGTTTGAGCCAAGGAACCAAATTCCACCAAAGGCTTAACTCAGATCGGCACTTCAAATAAACCAGCCTTAGAGAACCATATTATGTACCCAGAAAAAAAGGGAAACCAGCCATATTCATTTTTCAGAGTTGAACCAAAGTCCATGTTTATTTTCAAACATGTTACAAAGTTTAACAAAATAAAAAACCTAACAGGAACTGTCTTTATTGTTGCAGTGAACTGCAGGAAATCCAGGAAAGCTAGAAGAGAACAAGAGCAAGTCACATAAGAACTTGAAAGTGACAACAAGCTAAAGACTAGAACTCCAAACTTCAGAAGGGAGGCACCAAATGCTCAGCGGTTATGAACCAATTTACTGCACTCAGCCGTGTACTTCTGCTGCTCTTTTGCGGCTGTTGCATTTCTTGGAGCAAACTGCCGCCTTCTTCTTCTGGCATGCTTCCAGGGTCATGCAGGCCTTCCAAATTTGCCTGCTTCCTTGTGTTCTCTCGCCAAGCCTCATCTCATCGGCAATCACACTATTCTCCCCTGCCACCACCTTTCTGCCAGCTGAAGTCCACAACCCATGGGTTCTCTCTCCAATCCTCATCTCACCGGCAGGCACACTATTCTCACCTCTCGCCACCTTTCTGCCGGCCGAAGTCCACAACCCACCTCTCCTTGCGAGCAATCCACCTAACCTGTTGCCCAGACTGACTCGTAGAGTTTTGCTGCTTGAGGTCTCATGCACCGTCTTTGAGGAAGCATTGTTGACGCCAATGGCGAGGAGAACTATGATCATTAAGCAAGAACTCTTCATGGCTGCTGGGCTTCTGCTTGTTTTTTTTTTTTTTCTTTCTGAATTCTTTTCTTTTTGCTATGACTGATGCCATTAATGGAGTAGGCTGTCAGATTATATAGGGATGAAGTTGTCGGTTAGAGCTGATACTATGGCATGGTGTAACAAATTTCAGGAAATGGAAGTGATGTGCTGACGATCATGGATAGTGTGAACAATAGGGAGAGAGCCAAATGCATGAGAGGCTTTAATGCGTGAGTCCAATTGGTGAGAGAAGCCGCCATAATGAAGTGGCCATGTCAGTAGCATGCAGGCCAGGCCATTGGTGCTACCACAAGTACTTGCTTGATCAGTTATTTGCCCCGGTGGGGGTACATCTTTTAAGGAAAACCATTAGAATGATATTGGGCTCCAAATCTGTTATTCAGTCCAGCTCAGTTCAGTTCAATCAACTACATTACATTTAACCTTCATTATATATTTCAATTTACACCATAAATAATCTTTGTGATACTTCTTAAGAAGTCATGATTGCAATTGTTTTCATAAAATACTAATTCATGTTTGTAAATAGTACTGCACTATAACACTAAGGGGGCATTTAGTATGGGATGATCCATCCAAGATTATGCATGGATACTAACAATGAATCATCACATTTGATTGTATTATGGTAATCATACATGGCAGTACTCTCAAATCATCCTCACTTCTTAAATCACTATCTAATCCAGTGACGAGATATTTGTTCTTGAGGTTGAAAATCCAAAACCATCTCCGGATAGTGATCTTGGATTAAAAATGAGGACAAAAATACTCCATGTCTAGTGAAAAAATTTAGTATATCAATATACCATTAATATATATATCAATATTATATTATATAATATTAATATTATTTATTTTTTATATATATATATATATATTATGTTATAGTATATTATTAATCATATTATTAATCATATTATAATTCAATGATAATTTAAATTAAAGTAGAATTATCCTATTATACTTTATATTTATCCACTAAAAGCATTCAATATATTGCTTCTATTTGTCTTATTTTGTTAATCAAAATAAATATTTGTATTAATAAATAGTATATTATAAGTATAGATAAAATATTAATTCTATAATAATAATTCTATAATAATAATTAATAATTTTTATATGATTAATAATATATAGGATTAATAAATATATTTTTATAGAATATATTAATTATTAATATATTAATAAATATCTTAATATTTTATTATAATATATTTATATGATTGGTAAATATATTTTTATGACATATATCAGAGATAGATTTGTATTACATGATCAGTGATATTGGATTTCTATGTAATACCAAACAGATTATTCACAGATAGCTGAGATCTCTGGATCATGGCCGATCAAATACAGTGATTTTAGATCATTGAGGATTATATCATTATAGGATTCGGATCACTAGTAATCTTAGATCACTGTAGTGAACTCATTTGGATCAGCAAATGCTACTAAATAGTAATGACCTGTGCTAACCACTGAAAGCTACATTTGCGCAATTGAGGATCTTACATTATATTTTTTACCTTGTATATGACATTGCAATCTGGTTTCAGGTGAATATTCTTGCAGTAAACTCCCATGGTCACATTAATTTCAGTTACTTCCTCCTTTCCTCCTGATGTTTTGCTGCCCCAACTGCAAGAATATTTGCACCTTGTCAAAAAATGAAGCATAATGCAGATTGTCAGTTGGTCTTTGCTGTTCTATAACCTATAGCTTCTGGTATCGCCAGATCATACAAGACCTACGACACATGTTTCACTACATCTTTAATTGAAAACAGAATTCTAATTATATCCAAAAAATATGGATCCTTAACCAGATGCATGCTAATCAGTTTTGTCAGCAGAAGCTATACCATTTAAAAAAAAAAAAAAAAAAGAAAAAAAAAGAAAATTCTTCCCAAGGCACTAGAAGCTAGCAAACGCAAACTGGGGCCAAGTCAAATTTGCATTCTAAACAGAGAAGGTTGAAGTGTTATGTTATGAAGCAAAAGCCTTATTGTGCAAGTTGATTGCCAAATCATCAAAGTGCGATAATTTTAACATTTTGTAAGGGGTCATATATATATTTGAACTAGTCTTCTCATGCGTGGTGCAGGGACCTGTTCATATTTAGCAGAAGCAAGATTCCAAAACTGCTGAAAATTTTGAGTATTACAGATAAGTATCAGGTGTGTATACATAGTCATGCTTCTCCCAATTTTGAACTAGTGCCGACACTTGGCTTGCAGAGACTAGTTTAAATCTAGTTCAATTTAAACTCAGTAATTTCCATTGAATCTTTCTTTGGATAATTGCTGCACTCTCCTACTTCCCTAATTACATAACCAACGAGTAATCCCAGAATTCAAAACTGATAGCTTTAAGGAGGACTTATTCAGAAGAAAACACAACCTCAGGTGAAATTAATTGCAGACATTAGCAAAGCGAGGCATTTAATCAGACATGGCATAGGAAGAGACGGGGGAGCAAAAAAAAAAAGGAAATAGAAGGTGGGTGTTTTAGAGAAGTATGTGAAGTATGAGCACAATGATGCTTCTATTAAACTGGAAGTAGTCCCGGCAATAAGCTTGCCGGCACTGGTTCAAGTTTAGCAGAAGTAAAACTACATGTAACCTTCTATAATGTCATTATTACTAGACCGGAATTTAGATCTGAATTTTTTTTTTTAATGGATTCACTTTCAGACAAAGCCAGCCCATAGGTTTATGGGTTTGGCCCCGTACAGTTCAGGTCCAAGTTTGTGGCCTCTATAGCATTTGTTCATGCCTAAATTTTTCAGGGAGGGATGTCAACTGGCCCAAAGATAGTTAGGCAATGAAGAAATTAAATTCTCAATCAATTAGAAGCACCATTTTTCCCAAACTTTAATTCTTCATTTGATCCGATGATTGCGTCCTGAATTAAATAACATTCAGCGCGTCTACTTGACCATGAGATATATTTGTCTTCTGCCATCTTGGACCCTTTAGAACTTTAAGGTAGAATCCTTAGGATAAGGAAAAATGAGACTAGGACCAAAACAAAGGGGTTGTACAAATCAAAGTCCAAACTTTAGACCACTTTGCCTTTAATTACTTTCTGACGTATCTTTGAATCCATAAAAACTCAAGCTTTTATGTCTATCTTGTCTGTGTCTAAGGTAAAGAATTTGGCCATTCAATCATATGAACCTCTAGGATCAGGTCAAAATATTGTGACTCTGATGGATTAAAATAAAGAAGAGACAATTCTTTCCAAAGAAAAAAATAAAGTGAAGAAGAAAGAAGAAACATTCATGTCGGTGAACCACCAATTTCTTCTTCGTTTATCCTGTTCACTCCATCAATCCAATGCAGACTTCTTCATCCCATAGATTTTCTTTAATGAAGTTGCCTGCATTTACTGTTTGTTGTTGAAATTTTTAGGTCTTGCGTGTCATTTGGGTCACACAACCACCAGTTTGGCTTTACTGACTTCCATGCAATAATTATTGCAAAATACATCCTGTGATCCCAGCACCACACGACACGTTCATGTTAATTTTCTCACGCAAGCCCTGGATTTACCTTATTTTTCTTGCGAACCTTTTGAAACACTGCAATTTGCTCAATGCCATTTTTATAAAGACTAGCCCAAGATTGACCTTGTTTGATAGTTTGTGAATATCAGGTAACGTGAGAACTCTTTCACTCTTTCCATCAATGGGTTCCAGCTCATCCTAGGAACTGCTTTCTGCTGAATTTTTATAATGGATCCAATTGACCAATTGGCCAATTTTTTTTTTTTTTGCTGGTAACTTGAATCAGTCAATGATAATACTTAATCATTTAATCTATTTAACTTATTTCAACCTGTTGTAGATTGAGTTTGATTATCTATTAATAAGATGTTTAGATTTTAAATTTAAATTTTTGATTCATTTAATAAATAAATTGGATCCAAATTGATAAAATTTTAATATATCATATGTCTTATTGAATCCTTATCTTATTTGATTCGGCTTGATTACCGCCCCTGTAACTTAAAGAATTGATAAGATGTGATATTTTAGTTTCTCTCCAAGATACCACCTGCCTAATTTGATTGATTTGACCACCATACACTGGCGTGCCCGAGTATTGATGATCTTCGGACCTCATGGAGCTCCCATATCCTAACATGGATGAGGACTTTAAAGGGACCTTTTGGAAACTTTGGTGGTCCTTCAAAAGATAATAACATCTATGGCTCCACTTTCACTATGATGGCTTGATTGCCATGGTTATCTTTGTGTCATTGTAGTGGCAACACCAAGCTCATTTTGTTCCCACACTAAATTAAAAACACTATAGAAAGACCAGGCGAGCACAAGCAATTAAATTTGGCAGAGAAGTAGACTATTTTTTTTTTTTAAAAAAAGACCAAGTGTTTGATGATTATGATATCCTTAATTAACGATGTGAAGTGTCTTACATTTTTATACCGATTCACTCAATAATAATGCCGATGAAGTAATCTCATATCCTGACTGTGGTCATGGATATTTGTTAAGACCAATTGATCCTTATTAAAGGCAGTATTAGACTGTAGAATTTCCTCAAGTTTTTCGAGACCTCCGACGAGTACCAAATTTGTAATTTCTGATTGTTGAATTAACATCCATGAAGTAAAGATAAGGATGCCTAAATGTTAAATATAAGATGGCAGACAGGTTAAATCTATTTGACCAATTTTAATAGTTTTTGGATTAGTGAAGCACGACTTTCATTGATAGCAATTAGAAAAAATTCATAGACTCTAATGCAATGCTTACAATTATGATTTCATGATGTGATTTCTTATTCAATCAGGCAAGCAATTAATATTCTCATTCTCCTCCACTTTGAAGATGTCCAGAATTTGGATTATGGAGATGGATTTCCCATCATACTTTTAAAAAGAATAAAAAAAGACCACCATGCTTGATAAGACTTCGAGTTATATGTGTGGTTGGAGTGTGTCAATGCTAGCTTTACATTGCACAAAAACCTGCAATGGATTTAAATCAACTTGGACTGTTCAGATTTTTTTTTTTTTTTTTTTTTTTGAGTAGAAGGTTTTTGAGGTATTTGTTGAAAAAAAAATTCCATTTAAACCCCTACTCCAAGGTGATACTTGTGTGATTCTTCCCAACATGTGCATGAAGTTGGAGTCAACCCAGCCAGCAATATCCAATAGAAAACTTGTAATGCTGTGTTGTTAAAGAAATCTTATCTAGTTCTTTAATTTGTCCATCAGGATTTATCATTTAAATAATCTTGATTGCAGGATTCTTATGCAGCTAGGTTCTCTTCCGGGAGCATGCCCACTATGCTTGGCAAAATAAACTATGGAAAAGAATAAAGAAAGTATAACTCCATTTCATTGACGATAAATTCGTGTTTGATAAAATAAATGAGGCATCTAAAAGATGTTTGATTCGTGATCAGAATTAAAAAGATTAGAACGTATCCTTCAATATATTAGATTTGTGATTAAATCGAAATCCAAATGGAACTTGAATATTGACAAAAAAAATAAAAATTAAAATTTAGAAGATTGAAAAATATTTTTATTTTTTTAAAATAAAAATAGGAATAAAAGTGTTTCAATAAAATTACTAAAATAAGAATCATTATCCAAACATGTCCTCATATTTTAATGCTTCTCTACAACCAAGGCCTGGTAGTAGTTGGGCGCTGAAGCTGGATAAACTCCTCAGTGAGCCCACCGACACCACGTGTCAGAGAAGGACCATAGCAGAACTCTGTCCCGTTGTGGGCATGCTGATGTGCAAGTTTATCTTTTCCCAAGTTCCATCTGTTTCCACACACTGCATCCACTACTGGCAGTGTTTCCACTCATTGGTCCCTACACTGATGGACCATTTTCCCTGGTTTCATTTTAGTGGGCACAAGAATCCAGTGAACTACAATTAGTCCAGTCACATCTAGATTTGATCCAACATTTGGCCAAGCGTCACATTAGGATTGTTAGATTTGGGTCCACAACGATGGACACTGTGTTGCTGTCTGGTGATTGGCTTTCAAATGACTACTAACTGGGGGGGGGGGTGCTTCACTCCTTGGCCTTCACAGTGTAAGCCAAGTGTGGAGATGCTACTAAAGGACAAACAGGTGCCAAAAGGAATGGATGGAGATAATTAAAGAAAAGTTTTATGAAAAAAGTGGCTTGAATGTGATCTCTCATGATCACACCTCTCTACTTATAGAAAGTAGCTTGGATATGGTCTCGGTGATCACACCTATCTGCCTTTTAAAATTTCAGGATTTGAGTCATGAAAATGATGACATCAGATTTGTCCCAATAAATATTATTGTGGGAGGACTACCCACAAAAAGAAAAAGAAAAGAAGGAATATATATATATATAGAACTTATTTACGATTTTTTGAGATGGGTGTAGTAGAATAAAGAGTAGAAGATCATTCCAATCATTTTTGAAGAGGAAGAGGGATCATTTAGTGCATCTTAATATTTTCGATAAATGCAAAGGATTTGATTACGTTGCATGAGGGATGAAAGATGTAAGACAACCACAAAGAAACTAATAAGAAAAATAGTTGATATATGCCTTTTGCTCCTTTAAATATTTTATGCTATTCAAGAGGTGAGAGGCCCTACAAAGATTGTCTTGTGTGCACTTGAGCTCAAAATGAGATGATTTGTTAGATCTTTAGGAAATCTTCACATTTCAATTAAGATTATACATGCATAAGAAGTCAATAATCTACTTTGGTTGATGGATTTTCTTCGGTGATAAGCATGATAATTGGTGCATAAATATAATGCAAAAATCGGGTTGTTCTTCTCATGCGAGTCGAACTAATTTTGTTTGTCGTGAAAGTATAAGCTACATTACAAACATAAGATAGGACCAACGATCTTTTCTTTAATTATTAAGCACTTGGACTATTCAGGTAAAGTGATATGTCAAGGATGATTTTTCCTCATATTAGCAAGCAACCAACATACCTATACATTTAGATAAAACACCAGTTTCTCATCTTTTCCTAAACTTTCCATGTGATCTTGAGTTCTAGGATATGGGAATCAGATGGCATAAAAACATCCGTCGATCTATACATGTATCCAAATATAGCATGCCTCTTCCTGAGTCTTGTAAGGATATCATTTTCCTATCGAAGTAAGCAAAAATCATTTATTGATCAAATTGGTATGCCTAAAATATTATCACATATAGTGAAGATATGAAAAGGAAACAATTGTTACCACATGACATCAAGAAAGTGCTATCTCCACATAATGCTGGAAATGCAGTTAGTGTAAGAGATAAGACTAATAAAACATGTAGAATATAATGCTAATTATAAATTAGGAGACTCTTAGACTAGGCATGCTTTATATAAGGCAAATTCAAAATGATGGTCCAGATTTTTCTTTTTCTAAAAAAATATATCTATGATCATTATTACATTGACGATCGTGAAAGGATAAAATCTATTCACCTTAACTATTAGTGGACATGATGCTATTTTATGTTTTGTGGCGTGAGGAGCACTTCCTTTTATCAAAACAGGTCCGGTATTAAGGCCTAATGACATTAAAGGAATGATGAAAAATGAGTTGGGACCTAGTCTGGGATTCAAAAACAATCTATTACCATGTGTTACAAGTGGATTAGTGCTTTATACTACAATCCCACTATATATAGCACTAATCTCCTCATGCTATATGGCTAGGGTGTGTAATTGTCTAAGCTTGGTCCATCTTAGGTGTAATCAAACTTGACCTTGACTTGAAATTAATTTCCATTTTGAACTTTGAGATAGAACTCTATTTGTTTATAACTATTTTGAACTTAATTCAAACACGAGCTTAATTGGAAAGCTTGATAATCTCTACATAAGTTAAACTCATTAATCTTGAATCAAGCTCTATTCGAGCTTGATTTCAATCTTGGTTTAGGCATGTACTAACATTTAGTTAATTTTAAGAATAAATAAAATCATTAATAAAAGCCTTGATCCAATGATACATTATGTATAAAATATACAATATATAGAATAGAAATTTATTTGAGCCTTATCCAGCTAAGCCTTTTCAAGCTGGATCAATTTTTATTTTACCTTGAGTTTCAAGCCTATTTTTTTTGGTTCAAGTTTTGATTAATTTGTTCCGATCTGAATCGACTTGACTTGAGCTCATCTTGAGCTGAGCTTGACTTGCTAAATTTGTATGATACCCCATAGCATCACTTGTATCTATTTGATGCATCATGAGAGAATTTGTACTGCATATAACTACCTGATCATGTATAGCGCCAACCCCTAAGGCCATATGGCATGGAATTTAATTTTACTTTTCCTTTTTATGTGACACCATTTTTGGGTGCTATAGCATTATTTGAATAGGATATCTTCATAACATATTTTTTTTCTCTATTTTTTTTTTTTTATGATGCTTATTATCACTCGTTTAGGTGATCCTAAAAGGTGATAAAGTATTCGTATGGCAATCAACATGCCACTAATGGTCATAAGAGGAAATATGCCTGTTTGCCTCTTTGAATTTTCAATAAGATCTATGTTGCATTTTCAGAAAAATGAAGCAAGTCTAATGTCATATTTTAGATAGAATATAATATCTTATGTATTATTTCATACCAATACTTTTTAATCTGACTTAAGAAAATTAAATATATATTTATGAGTAAACATAAAATTTTGCCTGCATGATACCTATCACACAATTAATTTTGCAAGTTTTGACAATGCATGAAACTCACTTTTATGTAAACTACTTATGAATAGCATTAGTACTTGTCCATGGGTATTATAGAAAATAATTAACTTGTTTCCCAAGCAAATGCACAAGTCATGGATCTTCTTTAGTACACCTATAAAATACATGGCTATCTGTAAGATTTTATTTTAGAGTATTAATTTAGTAGAAGTTGAAAGAAATTTCTAAAATACTTTTAGAGAAAATAACTATAATTGTTGGAGGAAAAGGGTAGTGCTCAATTTAATGTGAATCACATCCTCAAGTCAAGCATTGATAAGAAATGTGGAGGGTATAATTCGCATTTATGCTATTCAAGAAATACCTAAGAACTCGCATTTCTTTGTATTGCATTAATGGTCATAACTTGCTATAGAGAAGTATCTTGATATATATATATATATATATATATATATATGAAAATATTGGTTATATTATATTGAAACATCTTTTAGTAGAAAAGTCCTAACTGCAGAATTTTTATTTGGAAGTCCATGCTATAAGATAACTATTCAAAGAAATTGTCAAAACCAACAAGTCAAATCTTATCCAATAATCAGACCCTATCTTTTAGCTAGATCTTTTGCCAGTTTTAGCTGTACAAGAAATGAGATAATAAAAATTAGGCATGCTTAACATCATTCTTATCAGTTTCTCCTTTTTTTTTTGGTGAGGACTCTATCAGTTTTTTAAACTCTTCTAACTAGTGCTTAAATCTTAAATCCTTAGCACAAAGCAGTACCACAATGATTTTATATCAAAATTGCTTAAAAGGTAAATTTAAGATCATATTCTATGATGCCATCGACCTCAAGGATGCCAGTAGATTGGTGCACCACTCTAGACATGCCAATTGTTACCATATGTCCGAGATAACAACTAGATTTAAAAGCACCGACTCGATCTACCCATCTTAGTTGTTAGGTGCAGTAATGTTGCTGTTAAATTTGGATTCCCTCCAACCATTTCACATATTTTTGATAATGAAATGTGTGACAAGGATGCCCAATCTAACCTTTATCAAGATCTAACACAATGTCCCGCCACGTCCACAGACACGACTTTAAAACGTGGGGATTATAAGTCAAGCCAAGTAAACCCTCGTCCACACTCGAACCATTTGCTCTGGCAGCGCCGGCCGCCGGCGGTCCTACGACGACGCAGGAGTTCGTCCCCCTACAATGTCACCGAAGTTTTCCAATCCGGCTTTCAAGAACTTCCGACCGTCAAAGTTCGTACGAAATCCGGGTTGAAATTGTGGGGGATGATCTGGGGGAGTCATAGAGGAAATATTGAAGGACAGCGAAACTAACAACACGGCACACGCGGCGAAGCGAGCGGTGCACGGCCTCGGATCCTATCCAGCTAGCGTTTTGTCCTGGAAATGGAGTAGGAGTGGGTCCCACAATCGACGGTGGATATTGTCCGGTTCCGGTACGTTGATTAGTGGGGTCCATCCCAAAAAGACGGTCGATGATTCAAGTGTAAGAATTGGACTGGAGCCAAGGGTTGTAGTGGATCCGAACTTGCTGTCCGCAGGCCGGGACAGCTCGGCGGCGTCTTTTTCCCGACTTCCTCTCTATCTTTTTCGATTCTCCCCGTCAGCACAAAACCCGGAATAAAAAAATAAAATAAAAATAAACAGAATAAATTGGGGATAGAAGCGCCACTTGTGTTCCAAGCCAAAAGAAGAAAAAACTGATTCCAGTGCGAAAACGGAATTTCTTCCACCCCCGGAATAAATCCCAAAGATCTCAGTTTTCTCCTGCTTATTTCAGTATCGCCTTATTTCGTTAACTCTCTATTCTTCTTATTCTTCTGTTCTATAGTCTCTGTGCTTCTGATTTTTGTCTCCATTTCTTTTTTCTAGTCCTGGTGTGGTGTCCTGTGAATAAATTGCATTAGTTTTGTAGGGATTTGGAGATATTTGGATAGAGGAGCGTGGGAGAGCATTGATGGAGTGGGGCGGAGCTTTCTAAATCGGGAAGGGAGGAGGGGTGCAAGCGAATTCTATCCAATTGCACGTTGGAATAAATGTTACAGGATAGCACCATGGGGTGACCCATAGATTTTTACTTTCTTCTCTCCCTTCTTCTATTCTCCATCTCCCAAGGGTCAGAAACAACGAGAGGTTTCAGAAAGATAGCTCCTTTGTTTCTTGTACACAGAAAGTGTGCTCCTTTCTTCTTCTTTCTTCTTATTCTAAGCTGTTCCTCTTTTTTATTCTTCCAAGTTCTGTGCTTTTCTTGATCTTCTTCTTCCTCCTCCTCCTCCTTTTTTGGACATAGATTGTTGTATTTTTGTTTGATTTTACATGGAGAGGTGTTGATATTGGTATTTGGCTAATAAATTAGAGCAAGGGAGAAGAAGAGGGGAAAGGAATCCAAATATCAGTACTGTAATAAAAAAAAAAAAGGATGGCGGCCGAACGGCGAAGGCGTTCCAATCTCCAGAGCTTCCTCACCCGCACCACCCCTTCCGTGCCGTCGCATTCTCTCCCAAAGGTGCCCTCTTTTTTATTTTCTATTATTATTATTTCCTATTGTTGATTACAGTCGGATATTATATTGTTTAAATTGTTTGATTACGATATTGAGCTGATTATCTTGTATGTTGGTCAAAATTTGTTTTTCTTCTTCTTTCTAATCCGTAGTGGTGCCACACTGTTGCTTAATTTATTTATGTTTCTGATTTGATTTCTTCGATCTTCTGTTGCCTTTTTCAAATTTTCTTTTATTAATTTTCATCAAAAGGTTTTTTTTTTTTTTTTTATGAATTGATTCAGTGTACTTCTGATATGTAGAACTAAATTTCTATCTTTATCTTGTTGGTGTTTCTATCCATGTATATGAAATGGATTGAAAAGATATCCAGATGGATTAGAATGTGGATTTTGGAAATATATACCCCTTTTCGTTGCTTGTTTTGCTTACATTCAGATCCTTTGGTATTACGTGGTCATGGTTACTTTGAAGTTTCCCATTTTTGTCGGTTTAGATGGTAAGCAACTATTAAATTATATGGAAGATCCTCTTGATTGGAAATTTAAAAGATTTGTAGATATAGATCCATGTCTGTTTGGAGAAAAAAGAAAAAAGAAAAAGCTGATTTTTCCCCGACTTCCTTTCATGCTTATTGCCTTTGAGAATGTGAAACTTAAGTTGATAGCTCCTCTTTTGTGATGTATGAAGGATCGCTTATGTCATTACTTCTTGTTATCCATGTTCCATTTCTCTAACCAACATATCCTTCTCCCATTCCAATGAATGTTTTGTCAGTCCTTTGGTGATACTTTCAGAAATTTCCAGAAATGGTAATCTTAGATTGCATCAGTGCAGACATGCATTCGAGATCTGAACAGCCTCTGGTATCCAGTTGGCAAGGACAGGGTTGAGTACTTCACTCTTGGAGACCTCTGGGATCAGTATAACGAGTGGAGTGTCTATGGTGCTGGTGTCCCAGTTGTCCTCGACAACGGCGAGACTGTAGTTCAGTACTATGTACCCTACCTGTCTGCTATCCAGATTTACACCAGCAAATCTCCTTTGGCTTCAAGGTCTCCAATCAGATCCTATCTATGAATTGCACCCTTTTAGATGATACCCATTCTAGGCAATTCTAGGCTAAGCTGCATTCTGATTTTCTTATAGGAACATGCTGGAAGAGAGTGAGAGTGATTCTTTCAGCGATGACAGTGAGAATGAGAAGCTATGTAGGTCATGGGATGCCGCATCAGACGACTCAGTCTTCGACCAGGATTCTTCATGGCCAACAAGGGAAAACCTAGGTCATTTATGCTTTCAGTATATTGAGTATGATGCTCCTTATGGAAGACTGCCACTGACAGACAAGGTACAGATTGTTTTGTCCAGATTATCTATTTGATTTAAGTTCATGACTTTTGTTTTCAACAAGTTTAAATCTAAAAAACATATTGAAATATCTTTTCTACATCATTTTTTTCCTAACTATACCATTGATTAGGTAACTGAGCTAGCTCGGAGTTTTCCACATTTGATGACCCTTAAGAGTGTGGAACTATCACCTGCTAGCTGGATGTCAGTTGCATGGTATGCCCATATTTTCTTCATTCTTCTTCATATTTTTTCTTTCTTTTTGAACTTTGGAGAAGCTAGAAAAATTTATGAAAATGATAGGCTACAGAAGTCATTCTGAAAACCATGGCTGAGGTAGATGCCTTCTGATTTTTATAGCAACAAAATAATGGTCACTGATAACATACAACAGGAGCTGTATCTGGAATAATTCACTTTGTTGCCTTTAGAAGATATGGGAAATTACTAAGCACACGTGTTTTTCAAGAAATTTCAAAACGGATTTTGATAGATAAGAAATATAGGATTTTATTTTCTCAGTATGTAATAATTCCTTTCATGATAGTCATTTTAGCAAGGGAATATATTGATTTCTAATATATTTGTTTACTTTTTTTACAGGTACCCAATTTATCACATTCCAACTCATAGAAGTGTCAAAGATTTGTCTGCATGCTTTCTGACTTATCATACCATCTCCTCAGCTTTTCAAGGTATGTGTGCATGTTGCTGGGAAGAAGCAAGAGGAAATGGAAAATTGTGCATTTTTTTTCCTTATTACCTGATGATATCACTCTTTGTTCATTTAGTGTTTGTCAATTACTCTTTTATTTCTGTGGCTATTCCATTTATTTGGAGGGAGAAAATTTCTCCATCATTTTAAAGTTCTATTGTTCATGATTGCTTGCTTGTTCGTGATCTCCACTCTATGGTGTATCGTGACAAAGCAGTTCTATGATTATTTAAAAATCATTGTCTAGAAATCATGAAAGCATATTTTGGGAAATATTAACTCTAAACCTTTTAAGGTAACTTAACTCAGCACATTTGTTGTGACCTACGTGTGTGATCATGTAGAACTCAGTGCTTCTTCTAGTTACTGTTTAGGACATCCAATTTTTTGTGACCCACAATCTATCCTATAGGGCAACAGGAAGCTGTTTCAATATTTTTATTCAGGTTATTCATGAGTTGTTCCTCTCTTAGGCAATTTTCATTTTTATCTTTTAGCAACATTTTGTTTTTGCAACACAAACTGTGAATCATATGTATTCTCTGTTAACCCCTTGCCTAATGTAATGGTAACACATGCTGCTTCCTAGATGGAATAGGATGGATGGGTTTGAATTTTTAAATGCTCATGAGGACAAGCCAAAAGAAAAAGTAACTAAGGCAGTTATCCTTGGAGATGTTTATAAAAATGCATTTGACCAAGTTGAAATTGGAAATTGCTCCCAATATGCCAGAGGGGAAGGGGGACAGTATCAAGTTCACACGTATTTTTTCCTTTAGAAATAAATTCTCAATGCATTTTGAATGGTATTTTGCTCGATATTTATACAAAATCCATACCACTAATTTAAAAAAATAAAAAAATAAAAAGGTGATATTTGGTTGTCTGAGGGATTCATGATTTGATAAGAGGAGACCCTTTAAGTTGGAAAGTTCAAGACACCACAAAACTCATTTATCTATTAAATTAGCATCATGAACTAGATTATGATCCATCAAGTTTTTGACATTTATGACTCCCTTTCTACCTAATGTCAACAATATTTAGATGGATATAAAATTTCTATCTGAGTTAATTATGCATGCTAAACATGCCTGCGGTAATATGCGGAAGCTAAATTGGCAGGTAAGGAAACCCACCTTATGGGTCTTGTAGTATAAGAACATGAAACATAGAAGCAAGCCCCCAAAGTATTTGAATGCAGGAGTGTAGCTGAAAGAGGAAAAAGGAAACGAATAATATTAGGAATTGCATTCATCTTTAAGACACGTGTAATAAGCCAAAGTCAAATTGAAACTATCCTTATATTTTACTTGCTAGGTTAGAATTTATTTTATTGTTAATTACTATGGGTTCCTGTGTCATTTATTCATCAAATGTAGGCTTCATGACATAATAAGATTAAATATCTAATAGGTGCCCTTGTTCTATGATATACATAATATAGGTATCCTGAAAACATAATCAGCCACATGATTTGAATTTTCTGATCTTGCAACCTACAGAAGTTTCATGCTGTGATATGCTTTGAATATGTATCCATTGTAATTCAAGCACTGCTGTTATGCTTACATTAACCATCCAGATCTAAGCATCTAACCTCTAGGCTTACGGACCTTAACAAACTTTGATGTCTGCATGTCAAGTTACTTAATTGTTGAATTCAGGTTACTGTTATAGTGCTCTTTGATGATTTTCATTGTCGAATATTACAAATCTTACTGTGTCAGTGATTTTGATGCCATGTTTTTTTTACATGGAGATTCTACTTGCCCATGCCTAATACTTTAGTATGAATAAACATAATCATTTTGTCAATGTTGTTAGATTGTTTTCTTTTCTGCATTGAGATATTCTACCCCACATTATGATTGCTTTTCTGCAACCATGATGTGGTATTGTGGTGATGACATGTTTGTCCAGACAAGACCTTATAATTACTTTGTTATGCAGAATGTTGATAATATGTTCATAGTCTGCCTTCCATTATAATTGCTTTTTTTAAGTAAGTCAAAACAAGACATAGTTAATTCATGAAATAAACATGCCTATAGGCAAAATACATCTTATATTGACCTTAGAGTAAGACTACTGGTCTCTGACTACAACTGGTCTTTCTTTAGTATCCTTTATGTTTGTTGCCTATCATATTAATTTGGCGGGTTACGAGTAGCAAAAGACTAAAAGAAGGTATTTGAGTCTTTGAAACTTGAATTCTAAGATGTTGGATTATTTCTTATAAAGTCAGAATTCACATGAAGGGAAGTCCTGATGATATTGGTATTGTTTGGGAGTCATAATGTGTCTGACGCCAGTTCCCACACCAATGCCATCGAGAACAGTTGAATAACATGGAAGCTTTTAATTGTTAAGCAGTAAGGTGACATGCTATCTTCACAACACAACAGAGATGACAGCATATGGTGGCATGTCACATTTACAGTTCAAAAGGTTTTTTATTTCTATTTTGAGAAGAGATCGCATTTGAGCAGTCTCCATGGATAAGGGAAATATCATTTTATATGCCACAATACGTCTCTATTTATGCAGAAAATTAACCTTCATTTTAGTCCGCATCCTGAATATTCATATTATATTCATACTACATCTAGCTTGGATTGACATGTTTCAATGACTTTGCACTGAGAAGTAGCATTGGTATTATATGAAGTCACTCTTTTATGTTCAGCGACTGTCCTTTTACATTCATATATAATAACATTTATCAGGCTTTACAATCTTGGGATTTATAAAGTTACCTGAATATCTGATGCAATTAAGATCTAGTCTTCTATTTATTTATCATTTGTTGTCTCTATAACTATTTGTAGTCATGCACAGAAAGAGTAAAACCTAGTTTTTTAACAATCATTGTGATATATGAATTTGACTGTACTGTGTGGAGTCAAATCCCAAGCAAAGTCAAACATATTTGTTTACTTATAGAAATGCTTCTTATTTAGTTGACTTTTATGCATGTAATGTTGGATGACTGCCCCTCAACAGTTTCAAATTTTTCCTTGTTAGCTGTTCTCTGCTGGTGCTAGCTCACATTCAAAATTCTAATACTGCCACTCACCTCTTAATGCACTGTTTCATTGGGGCACTCTTGCAGATAATGTGACCGGGGATATGGAGAAATGCGGACATTGTACTACAGGAAATGGAATTGAACAAAAGAAACAGAGCAGCCGCATCACTCTTTCTTCCTTTGGACTGGCCACTCACAAAGTACAGGGGAGTATCTGGACAAATCCTGAATGTTCAGACCATGAAAACCTCAGTAATCTCCAGAGTGCTGCAGCCTCCTGGTTGAGGCAGCTTGGTGTTCAGCATCATGACTTCAACTTCTTTGTTACTCACTGATGTAAATAGTTTTTGTTTCCATTTTTCTTAGTGAGCTGCTGCATGCTGCGGTAATGTTGCCCCTGCTAAAGTTTGGAGAGCTGTATGAAGGGTGAGAACTCTAACTTCTAAGTAGGTTGAACGGTTATGGTGGACAAAAAATCAGTGTTGTTTTAGTTAAAATGTGTTGATGGTGCACAGAACTGAAAGTAGGTTTTGTGTTATGAACTTTTCCTATTTGAGAGATCATGAATTTTAACATTTTGACACATTAACCTTTTATTGACAGTGTTTTTCTGTTGTATTTGGGCTATATAGATTAAAAAAAGGAATTCTGTTATGTCTGGCTTTTTCATATATATACTCTTGGATTACTATCTTTCATACATTGTTTACATGAAATTGAGGGACAGGAATGAAAGAAAGGTGATATATCCATCAGCATAGACGACCCATTTCATCCTATTTCAGTTTTTCCTTTTTCTCACTTCAACAGCAACCGAAACCAAAGCCTCTGAATTTCAGTTGCCGTTTAACTTTTGTGGCAAGCCCTCATGGAGGAAGGTCATTATCTTCCACTTCAATGTTAGATTCTTGTTAGTTAGAGCTGCTCATTGAAAAGCCATTTCTTTAGCATCCCTTGGTGGAGGGCTTACTTCTCGCTTGTAGAAAAATCATTTTGTGGATTAGTATTGTTTGGAATTGAAATATATGGTAATTGATGCTCGAAGAGAGTTGGACTCTAAAATAGAAATGGGAATGAGTGATTCCTATTTCAATTGTTTTGTTGGGAGGAGTTCCATTCGTGTTCCAATCCAAGAGAAAGCATTCGCTCAAAATCCAATCCCTACTCTCTCCTAGTATTCAAATCTGATTACGAACCAAATATATCTGAGAATATGGCTGTTTTAATTTTCATTCCAATCCATTTCAATTTTAAATCTGGTTGCAAGCCAAACGAGACCTTGATATGCTCATCATTTTGTATATTAGGCTATTTGATAAGTTCTTTGGTTAATGTAAAACAGCTGAGGGCAATCTTGCACCATTTTGGAAAACCACAGTTTTGTATAGCTTTTATTCTAGCTCCTCAAACATTTGGTTCTCTGTCACCTCATCTGGAAGCAGGTGCTTATTCTTATCCACTCACCTGGAAGGAACTTGAAGGTTCTCTCCAGGCATGGCTGAAGGCACATCTGCTCAAAGTAGTTGCTTGGATTGGAGATCATGAGGTTGGAATTATTTCCTTTGGGAAATTCTCTTTACAAGTGATGCTAGCTCCAAACATCTGTTCACCACTAATCCTTCACCAATGAAATTCTGTCACTCTGGCACCTGTCAAATATTGTGTTTATGGACAAGTTTGGGGTAGGTGGTAGGATGAAAACAACATTCTTCTGCCAAGTTTCCGTGATAAAGAACTTTGAATTATTGTTTTTCATAGAAGTGTGAGAGCTTCTAAGGAAATGGAAAGAAGGAACTCCTTTCTTCTTCACAAGAATACCAAAAAAGGCCTCTAGAACCAAAAGGTGTTTTACAGCTTTCGACGCTTGCTTGGATTAGAATATCACAAACAAAATCTTCCTTTTTTTTGGCAAAAAAAAAAAAATCTTCCTTGCCATTGCATATTGGCAACTAAACTTGAATTTTTGGCAATTTGCCGATCTCTCACCCTGTTGCATGGTTCCTGGATGCCATCTAATGTCGTTGGCATTCTAATAGCAGTTAGGGATGGGCATTTGCTTGGTCTTGAAAATAAAGGGAACTTCATCCCTCTTAACACCGGTGGTTATGTCCCAAATGTTTGGTTTGAAAATTAAGTAGAACATTTTTATACTGCATATTCCGTCGTTGAGGAATAGTCTGACGTCAGAAGGGTTACAATTTCTCATGTACTCATGGATCTATTTATGAAAGTCAAAAAACTAAATTATGGAAACAGCTCATGCTATATATGGGCTCAAATAAGCCCCTCGAACATGGTTTAACAAGTTCAGTGACTTTGTTATCAGATATAAATTTTTCTGGAGTAGTGCCAACGCATCACTATTTGTTTATCGTCATGACGGTCATAGTATTATCATGTTCTCTATGTTAATGATATCGTTCTTATAGGTGATTCTCCGAAACTTTTGGACCACCTTATTTATGCCCTCGGTCAAGTGTTTTCTATGAAAAACTTTGGTCCGCTTCATTATTTCAGAGGAATCGAAGTCAGTCGCTCCTCCGATGAGCTTTTTCTTTCTCAAAATAAATACGCTTCGAATCTTTTAGCTTGGGCTTCAATGGAGCGGTATAAACTGGTTGCCATTCTCATGTCTACCAAACCGCCACTACTCAAACATGGTGATCAACTGTATAATGATCCCTCGAACTATCGGATCCTCATTAGAGCTCTTCAGTATCTCACTTTCACACACTCAGATCTCTCATTTGCATTATTCACCATATGTCAATATATGCACGCCTCAACTATAGTCCATTTTCAAATGGTGAAATGTATACTCCGATGCTTCAAGGCGCTTCACATCTTGGGCTTTGTATTCTGGCTTATAGCTTATTGGACTTGTTTACTTTTGCCGATGCAGACTAAGCTGGATATAAAGTCGTATATCACACCACCATGGGATATTATACCTTCTTTGGCTCCGATTGTGTTTCCTAGTGCGCCACAAAGTAGCCCACTGTGTCTCGATCCACTGCTGAAGCCGAATATCGAGCTCTTGCTTCAGCTGCTGCCGAACTCTCTTGGATTTCATTTATACTTCACGACATTGGGGTCCCACAACCTTGGGCCTCGCTACTTTCTTCGACAACTTATTTGCATTACATCTCATGATCAATCCGGGCTTCCATGCTCAAACCAAGCACATCAAGATTGATTATCATTTCATTTGGGAAAGGTCGCCCTAGGCTCTATTTGTTACGTCTCGAACCCAACACTCGAATCGGATACGTGATGGCTGCACACTCCTTAGAGCAAGCCCTAAAGAATATGCAAGGCCAAAAATATTTCATTACAACCTCAACATCCATAATATCTAATTTCAATAATAACTAGTAAAACTTATATAATTATAAATAAAATTTCTTCAATCCTTTGATCAAGTATCAATGACCCTCTATCTATGCATCCGCTCACTCGCAAATCCAAATTATAGCCAACCATGAACATCCTGTAACTCTGAGAAGAAAAAAAGAAATACAGGTGTGGGCTTTACAGCCCAGTAAGAATTCTCATATCACACTGATATAATAATATAATCTGAAAATAAAAATAAGCAATAAAATATAAAATCTCATGTTCAATGTCGAGAATACTGCAAACATCTATAAATTATCTGTCTTATCAAAAAAATGTATCATCATATGTTAACAGGTGAAACACTTTTGTTCAACAATTGTTTCATGTCTTATCTTTCATTTTTCTTTTCATTATCACATAATTTTTAACCTTTTCTTTTTGGCTCTGGACTAACCAAGTCTATACCTCAATCATCATCTGAATCAATTTTCATTTAAAAGCCTTTCAAGGCTATTCCAGGATGAGCTCCTGACTGGTTGTCCCACGTACGAAAGTTCATTAGAGGTTGTCCCAGACATAAGCTCCTGACGGACTATCCCAGACATGAGCTTCTGGCCGGTTGATCCACCTATAAGCCAGTAGAGACTGTCCCAGGCATAAACTCCTGACGAGCTGTTCCACATGACAAGGCTAGTCCATATCATATCTCTCGTTTTCATTTAATCATTGTGTTGATTTCATCAAATCAATTCCAACTTACATTATGATCAATTTAGATATGTCATATCCATATAATCATACCATCAATCTCTGATACATATATATTAACATAACATACTCATACTCAAAATCAAATAACAGTATCTCAGATATAATAAATTCATCGATCTCAAATTCGACAATGCTAAACCAATAATGCAAGACCAACAGTAAAATAGCATATATATAATGGTGATCATGTACATAGATTCTTACATTTATCGATGATCGATCTAAATACAGAAATTGATGAGCTCCTCAATCTATGTATCCGAAATCAAGATATTTTGCTCTATATCTTCTTGTATAACAAATACACCTCTACATAATCAGAGTTAAACATAAAAATCATATATGGAGAAATTACGGATAAACAATCCTAATAACATAAATCCAGGATCTCTTTTAGGATTAACCAAAATTAGAATTTATCTAAGTATCTGAATCCTCCACTAATTCATAAGATTTTTAGAGAGAGAAAATCCATAAAGAGAGAGAAAATTTTAGAGAGAAAAAAGTAGAGAGAGAAAGTGGAGAGAAAATCTTCGTATCCTTCAGATAAAGCAATCATGATCAAGATCATCAGTGGTCATATTAGGATGACTCAATATGGATTAATCATAATCGATGTTATAAATTTTGAATATGAATCAGATCGGGATCTAATCTACTGCACGAATTTCGAAGCAATTTCAGGTCATCATAATTTTATCTCAAATTTATCCTAGGATCTATGATGCAATCAAAAAAAGAGAATGACCCTAGAGAGACAAAATCCATAAAGAGAGAGAAAAGATCTAGAGAGAGAAAATAGAGAGAGAATTTAGAGAGAGAAGATAGAGAGAGAAGGTAAAGAGAGGAGAGAGGAAAGAGAGAGAAAGAAGGGAGAGAAAATTTTCTCTTTCTTTTTTTTTCTATTTTTTTTCTCTTTTTCTTTTTTTTTTCTTTTTATTTTTCTCTTTTTCTCTTTCTTTTTCTTTTTTTTCTTTTCTTCTTCTTCTTTCTTCTTCTTTTTTTTTCCTTCTTTCCGTGACCTCCCTTGGGCCAAAATAGGGGACGGGCTGAGGGCTTTCGACTTGGCTCCAACGAGGGTAGTAGCTCGGTCGGAGGTTCGGCTGTGACGGTCAACTACATAAGCTGGCCGACAATGAGATTTGGCCGGTAAGCTTTCCTTCTTTTTTTTTCTCAAAAAAATAGAGATTCGTCCCCTTTCTTCATGATTTCCAGCCATTGGCTGGTCGCCGGCAGCCAAGCACTCAAGAGAAGAGAGAGAGATGGGGATCCGATCTCAGAGATGAGATGCTGCAACTGACGGTGCCGATGGCCGAAAAAGAGAGGAAAAAGTTTCGGCCGAACAGAAGTTTCATGATTCATGAAATTTTCGACGATCCCGATAGCCGGTGAGGAATCTAAAACCATAGGAAGAAAGAAAAGAGAGAGAGAAAGAAAGATTGAATCCTTACCTGAACTCCGATGGTCTCTTCGATCTCCGATTTTCAACGAACACAAGAAGAGGGTGCCGCAGCTTCCAAGGGAAAAAAGGAATTGAGCTCACCGGTCGCTGGTAGAGGCTCATGAGGGAGAGGAGAGTCTTATTTATAGAAGGTCCTAGAATTTTAAAGATCCTAGAACTCTTCTCCGATCGGGATTCATCGGAGAAGAAGACTCCCATCGGGAGTCTTCTTCCCATTTCATTTTTATTTTTTGGACTGTGGGCTGATTTTGGGCCCAATTGGGGCGGGTGCTACACTATTATCACTCGCTATGTTCCATCCTCTGCACAACTGGTTGATATATTCATGAAGCCATTGATCTGGAACAACTTTATCGGTCTATGGACCAAACTTTACCTCTAATCCTTACCGTCATTCGATTTGAGCAGAGTGTTGAAACTACAAAATCAGATCATGAAAATAACCCATGCTATTGGCAAGAATCATAGAGTATCTCATATATTGTGTAATAATTTAAAATCTTTTCTTATCGATAAGATCATATAATCAAGGATCATAGAGATCAAGTTAACTAAGAGATTCTTTCATATAACACTATAAAAAAATTCATTATTAACGATGACGTTTAACCTCGCTAATAATTAAATTGTCGTCGCTAATGCTATTAGTGATAGAGCACCGTCACTAATAAGTTGTCGGAAAAAAGCTTTGATATTAAAGCATCTTATTAGTGACGGAGCACCATCGCTAATAAGCCGTCGGAAAAAAAAACTCCAACATTAAAGCATCTTATTAGTGATGGCATTCCATTGGCAATAATATTTTTCAGATTTAAAATTAAAAAATTTAGAAAATATAATAACGACAGCGTTCCATCGCTAATAGTTTTAGCGATGATACTTCTATCGCTAATAATGGTATATTTTTTTTAAAAAAAAAATTATTAAAATTTGTTATAACTTAATTAACAAGCAATTATATTTATGGATATTATACCAACTAATAATTAACTATCACCATCATAAATAAATAATTAATATTATATGTTAAATCAAAATTAAATTGTATAAATAACACTGCTTAAATTTTAAATATAATATATCAAAACTAAAAAAAATCAATAGAGATTGTCCTCCTCCTCTTGCTCCTGCTTCTGCTCCAGTGCATCCTCTACAGCAGTAGATGAATGAGAGCCGGATATTCTAGCATCCTGTAATCAAAAAAATAAAATATTATTAATAACTTTAGAACTAAATTAATTAAAATTTTAAAACTATTATAATTGATACGTCTGTCAAATAGTATGTCAAACTGGACTTCATCCACTTGAGATACCCTCTGAAATACTTTCATGCCACTAAGTCGTGGGGGTGCCTTATCCTTCTCTATTTTATTCCTCCTGAAACTATTCCACTACTTTTGAAAAAGATGATATTCGGAGAGAAATTGACGATAACAATCAAACCAGCAGGACTTACGACTATGCTCAAGTTGGAATGCTTTTGTATTCTCTATGCAATAAAGACATACTAGCTTTCTATGAGTGCTCCAACTTGATAGCATCCCATAAATAGAAAAATCGCTAATGGTCCACAATAATACAGCCTTCATCACAAAATTCTACATCTTCGATATATCAAAATACATATGCCATTAGATTATAAGAATTTCAACTCATCAATAAGAGACTTAGATATACATCAATGCTCTTTCATGCACATCCCAGGTGGTAGATTGTATAGAATAATAAAGACTGACCAATATAAATAAGGAGCCGCTGCATGACTAAATGGTATAAACCCATCGATAGATAGACCCAATCTGATATTGAATGATTTCTAAGCAAATAAAGGATGGCAAGCATCAAATTTCTTCCATGCCTCACTGTCCGATGGATGAGTCATCATATCGAAGTGCTTGCGAATTCTTTCTTTGTGCCATCTCATCTGTCTGACAGTACTCTTGGACAAGTAAAACCTCTGAAACTTAAAAGTGAGGGACAGGTATTGAAAAACCTTGTATAGTATATTTTTTAATTCCTACTCTCTTACCTCGGCTTAAATCGGCTTTCACCGCATATATCACATGAGCTCTTTGGTTGGTCCTCCTTATATAAAAGCATGCAATCATTATAACATATATCTATCTTCTTATATCCCATGCTTAACCCTTTCATCATTTTTTTGAAATATAGAAATTTCCAACAAGCTTCTCATCCTTCGATAGTATTTTTTTATGATTAATACCATTCTATCATAATAATTAACCGTCATATTAAACTCGACCTTCAAGTTCAATAACTTTGACACAGCTGATAATACAATATGTGTTTCACATTTCAACTATAGTAGTTCATCAGCATCTCTTAACATTCAATAGAAATCATCACTGTCAGCTTCTGGATCATCCTCCACATCTCAATTAAATTTAGAACCAGTAGTATCTATAACCATATCTACCATTCTATCTGTGTCCATGTCTTGCTCATTTCTAACTCTTGCAACTATCTCTCACGTCTCCCTATATAGGTACCAATGCTTATGGTTGGACATAAATCTACTCCTATATAAATGAACAGTTATTGTATCCCTATTAAGTATTTCTCTATTGCCACATCTCTTACAAGGGCAACGAGCCTGTCTTCGATGCAAAAGTGTCACATTCCCAAAAGCATACTCACAAAAGTACTCTACGCTCTCCTTATATCAGTAGACATCACCTCATCGACTACTCGACGGTCCATCCAACTACGATCCATGACGTATTATTAAGGATTCTATATATACAAATAAAAGATAATTGCTAAATAATTATTTTAATATTTCAAATGGCTTATATAATAATTACATCCTACTATCAACTACTAGGTATAGAAGGTCATATCCCATTCAGAAATTACATTAATTCTATAAATCAAGTATAGTAATCAAACGATATGCAATAGGAATCAAAAGAAATTTCGGCAACATCTTCTTTTAGTTCTCCCCCACATGGCATAAGATGTGTGAGGACAACTAAAAAAAAAATATTGTCCGAAATTTCTCTCGAATCCTTACCACACCATTTGATTATTATAATAATCTATAGAATTAATTATATTTTTTAAACTATCCATATTGGATAATCAATTGATCAATATATATAATTATCTTATCTGCACAAAAATATATAAATATATGGATGCTGTAGAATATATATATTAATCAAAAGATAGGTCTATCATTATATATGATGTAATATTTTTAAAATTTTTAAATTAGTGGGTTCCAAAGTATAGAGCATCATTGCAAACAGAGATGGTTGGGACGCACGTCCTGGACATGCAGACTTGATGCATGCCAAATGACTAAACTGTGCAAGCACACCAGCATGGCATCCCAACAAATTCCATCTTAGAGGTTCTAAAGTACCGAACGACATTGCAAATAGAGCTGAAAATGAGCCGACGTAGGCCACGCCAGACCACTCCTTGAGTTCGGTTTGAAAATTTTTTTCAGACTTTGGATCGAGCCTACGGTCTAGAATCCAATCGTCGAGTTGCTCCAGCCGCCACCAAAGTAGATGAGCGGACCAAAACCGATCCGATGGTGGCTCGATCTCAAACTCCTATCGTCGAAGACAGTAGGACTACTCTCACTGGATAGCTTTTTCGAATGGTTCCACCTTTCGAGAATAATATTAATTTAAATAATATTATTTAAATTAATAATATTATTAATTTTAAATTAATCAGATAAATCTAATTTTAAATATTTAAAATTTAAAAAGATGGGAACAGGATGTTGCGATGGCGACGGAGCCATTACTGTCGCTGTTGCTAATACTCACTTATGTAGTCGACGGTGGCGTGGGTCTGACAGTGCGGCACTCCAATGGCTGGACACTCCGAAGGGGGGAGGCGAGGGCGTGGGTCCGACAGCGCGGCGGGGGAAGAAGGGGGAGGTGGGTCACGGGCGAACCGACAAGGGGAAGCATGATCCGACAGGTCACGGCAATGGGGAAGGAAAAAGGGAGGCCAAGAAGAAGAGGAGAGGTCGGGCGGTGGGACGCCAGCATCGAGAGACGGCTGACAATGCCGGGAAAGAAAGGGGTGGGGCCTCGAGAAGTTTCGATCCGGTGTGGAGGCACCGGATCCAAAATGGGGACGGCAGCGCGAGGCTGGCGGAGGAGGTCGAGTCTTTGACGGTGTAGCAGGGGAGAACGGCAATCGGAGAAAGGGAACCGGCAGGAGATCAAAGGGGGGGCAGGGGTTTCTGTGACCCGAGGGGATTATTTAGGGCTTAATTATTAGCAACGACAAGATTTCATCGCTAACACTGTCGCTAATAATAATTTAACCATCATTAATAACAAAATTGCTATCGCTAATAACTTTTTAAACTTATTACGCTGGAACAATTTTTTGTTATAATAAATTATCGATAAATGCTATCATTTGCGATGGCTAATTAACTATTGTTAATAGTCTATTTTCTTATAATATAATACAAAAATTCAAAATCTTTTCTTTATTAAAGAGAATCATGGAGGATTACATTGATTAAGAGAATCTTGCATATTATGCAACAATTCAAAATCCTTTCTTATTAGCAAGATTATGCAAATCAAGAATCATGGAGAAACAAACCAACTAAGAGACTCTTTCATATAGTGTAACTATTCAAAACACTTTTTTTCAATATAAATGTATACCATTTTTGTAAAGCATTTTTTTAATAATGATTACTGTGAATTTATAATCAATTAATGAATTATGCATGGTATTTTTTTCTTAAATATCTTACCTCAAATTCTTCCTCAAAAATTTCTTTACTATTGGCTTATTAGCTTAAACTTTTAAATTGGAGTTTAGCTATCCCTCTTACCAACCATTGCAACCATACGTTTATAGTCTATGTGTTAATTGAGTTTAAATCCTCTTTTAGGGACTGTATGCACCTAAATGGAGAGAAGAGTGAAAACTAAACCCCACTCCAAAATTTATAAAATTAGAAAGAAAATCCTAGAAAATTGTATAAATATCCATATTTTTTTAAAAAAATAAAAAATTATATAGATATGTTAAAGTTATTTAATATATTAAAAATATTTTAATATATTAGAAATCATCATGTATGGGAAAAAGATTTGAGGAGATCATATATATCTATATATATTAGAAAGCAAAAAAATATTTTAGGAAGTCATGTACATCTAAATATGTTAGAAATCACCCCATACAGGAAAAATATTTTAGGAAGTGAAATCTCTCTCTCTCTCTCTCTCTCTCTCTCCCAAATTTAAATAGCATCTATGGATCGGATATTCTAGAACCCATCATTGTCTTACCAATTTTATCTCTAACAAAAACAGTTCTTATCTAATCTTAGCCTAGTTTCTCTCATGTTGACCACTCAACAATTGGGCGAGACTCAATCTTAGCTTATCATAAATGAAATCACGTTTCTTTTAGTATAATTTTGCACCACAAATTTTATAATTAGCATCAAAATATATAACATATTTTAACATAATATTAAATTTATAGTTCATCTATTTGGATATTGAAATATAAAAGTAACTAAATGGGAAGAGTCCCCATCTAAAAGTTAGTTTATTATATTACAAAGAAAATAGAACAATGAATGAGCAGTGTTCTTTATGTAAAAAAAAAAAAAAAAAAGTAATTTTAAAGTTTGCTTTAGAATTTTTTTTCATACAAATATATTCTAAATATTTGAAGAAGTAAATTCTATTGGTGGACTCCAAAGATGACGGTGTTTCTATCATCAATCAACACCTATATGTTGAAAATATACATAACAATATTTTAAAATATAAGTTTCATAATGTAATATTTTTTTTTAGTTAAATCAGTTCGTTCATGTATATCTTGTGTAAATATATCCGAAAAGATCAGGATGTAAAATGTCCTTAAAAGATAATATTATTTTGATTGGTAAGAAAAAAAATCCAAAGGTTATCAAATGCATTCCATTACATGCCCACGCTGGTACAAAGAGATAAAAGATTATAGAGCATATAATAAAGAGAAGCGTGCAGTAAGGGCCTTGAAGAGGGGGATGGTATATCGGTTGTCATGCAAAGTTATGTTTTAGTTTTTGGAAAAGATACAAAAAAAAAAAGAAAAAAAGAGTAGAAATGAAAAGGATGGATGGATGGATTGTGAGAGAGAGAGAGGGTAGGATTTTTTTTTATATATTTTTTAATTAACATATATATATAGACAGAGAGAGAGATAGAAAAGACTATCGAGGTTTATGGAGAGACATGGAGACATTCTAGCTTTTTAATTTTTTTTAAAATAATAAGATTTTGATAAATAAAATAAAGTTAGAAAAGTATTTTTTAACCTTTTGAACTAAGAAAGTGAAATGTCCAATTATAGGACGGAGGAGGAGAAGATTTCATGTATGGACAGAATGAGAAAGTCACTAATTAGAATAGTGAAAAAAAATATGATTATTTAGTTTTCTAATAAAATATAAAAAATATTGAGGATATGAGATTAGAAAATTTATAGCAATAAAAAAATTTCTAAAAAAACAAACAATCTCATGATTTTAAGATCCATAGAATTTTATCTTTTTTTATTTTCTAAAAAATAAAAGAGTACAACCCTTTACATAAATCATATCCTTCCACATGACTTTCCTCGATTCCCATCTTATCTTGTTTTTTTTTTTTCAATCAATAGAATTGCTTGCTATATTTCTTTTATAAAATAACTATTTAAATGAGAGTTCTAGTTGCTTTGTTTTTGTAGTTGTCAGGCCTATAAAGCTAATTAATGAATGTTAAATTTTTTTTATGAACGTTAATTTTTTTGCTAATGAGATATCTGAACCAAAAATATTAAATCAATTGTTAAATACATTCTTCTTAAAATTTGTATTTTATTCTTTTTTCTGAAAATTACTCATTCTTCTATGACATAAATTCATGTTTATAATTTTATTATATCCCCATGCATTGTGTGAGTGTCATACTTGTTATTACTAGCTAATCCTCATATTAATTGAATTTAAATCCCACCTTGTTTCGGGGAATCTTTTATACACAGAGTACACTGGAAACAATCTAGCCTAGAATAGTAATAATCTAACTCAGAATCTCTCTCTAGAAAATAGTCTTTAGATTTTTAACAATTTTGTTTTCATTTACTAGTTGAGGATGTAGATCAAACTTGATGAGAATGGATAACATGAAGAGGGGCACAAATTGTTAGTTGCTTTAATCTAAGAAGTATGTATTGTCGAGTAAAAAATAAAAAATAAAAAGAAAAGAACTTTTGCATATATCCCTACAAATATAGTTTATTTTACATTCACTGTCTGAAAATCTTTATGTATGCTCCTAAAATAATCTTGTTTCTGCAATAATATTTTTTTCCCATTAGATTTTTGAATAAGTATATTAGTAGAAGGAAGCAGTTGCCCTTTTGTATCAATACCCTTGAAAATTTTAACATTCAACTGTATAAAAAGTGCTTTTTTTTTTGCATAAATTATCATGTTCTTTATAAATGCAGCTGTTGTAATATTTTTAATAATCATATCAATTATTTATTATTTTTAAGATAAATTATAAAAATATCTTTTTAATTTTAACTCAATTTTATTTACACATTTATACTTTAAAAAGTGTCAAACTGATCCTTCTAATTAGCGATATATTTTAATATAGCCCAGTCGTTCATTTTATCAATAAATGATGTTAGATTTCTTTTATATTGGATGAAAATGCTCCTTATTCATGGATAGACTTGGAGGAGGAAGAAGATGAGAAGAAAAAGTTGATGAAGAGGAAGGAAAGGAGAAGAGAATGGTCACGGATAAGGAATGGATTAAAAAAGAAGGAGGACAAGAAAGAAAAGAAGGTGGAGAGAAAAAAGAGGAGAAAGAATGGGTTACCGATGGAAAAGAATGGAGGTGGAAGAGGCCACCATGAAGAGGATGGCTTATGGACAGTTTAGAGAAAAAGGAGGATGAGAAGGTAAAATGGATAAGGAGGAAAGAAAGGAGGTAGAGAAAGCTATCATAGAGGAAAAAAAATAAGTGAAGAGGAAAGGAAGGGGGAAGAATTTTTTTGCCAATAAGGAAGGGTAATGTAAAGAGAGCCATCTAAAAGAATAAAGCTTATAAGTTGGTTTGGATGAGAAATAGGATGAGGACAAAGAAAATAAGAAGAAAGGAGAGGAGGAGAGAGGGGCTGTCGATAAATAATAGGGTGGAGGAGGATGGGGAGGAGAAGAGGATGGGGAGGAAGAAGATAAGAAAAATAAAAAGGGATGAAGGTGGAGGAGGCCACTGTGCAGAGGGATGATTTATGGATGGTTTGGAGAAAAAAGATGAGAAGGAGAAGTGGATAAAAAAGAAATGGAGGAGAAAGGAGGGGTGGAGAAAGAGGAGGAGAAAGAGAAGGAGGAGAATGGGTAGAGAAAGAAGAAGAGAAAGGAGAATGAAAAAAGAGGAGGAAGGGGGGGAGGAGAAATGGGTGAAAAGGAAGAGGAGGAAGAGAAAGGAGAGAAGGAAGGAAGAGGGAGAAAGAGGGACACCAACAATGAAGGAGGAGGGAGGAGGAAGGAGATGGATATTTTTATCATTTTAAAAATTTTATTAATGGAGATAGATGGTTGAACTACGTCAGAATATATTGATAATTAGAAGGGCTAGTTTGATACTTTTTAAAATATAGGAGATGTAAATAAAATTAAATTAAAATAGAAGAAGTATTTCTGTAATTTATCATTATTTTTAATTTATAATACTCTATTTTTTATGATCTTCTATTCCTGTGTAACTTGTTTCTAACTTTTATTTCTTGCATATTATTTCTAATTTCTAATTTTTTATTTAATTTTATTTGTACTTTATTATTTTTTTTATTTTAAATATTGTAATCCAATATGTTGAAGCTAAGTACATTGTGTGGAATCCGTATCCATGCCAAATGGACCCAATCCATGCAATAGCTTAAAGGCACATCACTTATTTCATGTGGTCCCAAAAATTTTTCAATAAGATTTAGCATGTTAATACAATGTCACAAAAGAAGTTACCCATTGGTGGATTAACCATTTGTCTCTGATGATTCATCTGGCATTGGTAGAGAATTTGCAGCCAACATGACACAATCACTAAAGATCAAGTAGGGAATGATCTCCACTCCGATTTCTTTTCCATAAAATTTGGGTGGCTTTTGCTTCCTTTTTCATTAAAAATACAAAATCTCCACTCTCATAATCCCAATGGTGGAAGCCACTTTGAGCGGACTTTTTATTTCGTGAGCCATTTCAAAATTCTTCTCTAGCTCCGCTTTAAGCCGATCAAAAATATGGGATAGACTGCTAATGAGTCAAAGTTAACTAGACATCCAAATAACTCTTAAATTAGCCATTCTATCATTTTTTAATTTTTTTTTTATTTTTAACATATCGAGCACTCCATAATTTTTTTCAATCCACCGTTTGTCTATATTTCAAATCAACATCAAAGCCCTTTCGGATAAAAAATATAAATCTAAATTTTTGAATGAATATTACGAGACTCACTCCATGTATCGGCATGCTGTCGGATCAAATCCATCGCTGAGCTGATGAATCGGTTCGATCACAAATCAATACACAAATATATCTATATTAATTTTTTATTTTATCTAATTTTGTGCAAATTAATTCATGATTGGATTAATTTAATTATTGAGATTATGGGTATGTTACAACCAATAATTTTTCATAGGGTCGCTGCCCATTGTCCACCCCTCTAGCCTTGCACTCAAGATTTGGTAGTCCCAATCAGATTCAAGTACCAACTCCCAACACGTGTGAATGGCTCCGCAAGTAAGTTTCACCTTTCAACAAAGTACCAAACTAAAGTGCTTCACCAAAAAAAAAAAAAAAAAAAAACAAAGTACCGAAGTGGGATCGACAATGTGACAGAAAAGGAAAACATTAATGACGAATAAAGCAAAGCGGCACGTTGTGTCCTAAGTTTGACGTATAATTTTATCGCCAGATGTGACGCTAATGTCGGGGCGTGGCCCGCGTCCATTTACCAGCGGCGGGCGGTTTGCGACTTCGGGTCTCTCGCCCAGCATCGCATGCCAACATCTCGGGGGCCCCACCGTTTCAAGGTGAATCGAATGGGAAACGATGGGAATCGATCTCCACTGGCGTTTAGGCTGTCACGACTCACGATGCCGCTCAAAGCCCCCGCACATCTGCCGTCCACGTGGTGAGGCGTGCTCGCGTTTTAATCCCGCCGTCTTCTTCCGTTCGGTCCCCCGAGCTTCGTGCGTTGAGGGTCTGGTGGGCGGAAAAGGGGAGGGAAAGGTAGGTTCCACTTCGCCACCCAACCCCTTCCTTCTTTCTAGAACAAAAAGAAATATCTCTTGTTTTTATCTCAGCTTAAAATTTAGTCCCAGATCTATTGATCTCGCGAATCGATCGAAACCCTCCTCTGTCGATCTGTTTGTTAGGGTTTGTAATCTCAAACCTCTTTGAGTTTTCCTTTCCTCTTTTCGGTAGGGGACAGAAAGATTGGTTTTTGGGGTTTTTGGTTGAGGGCGTTAGGGTTTTTTGGGTGGCAGGAGGGATGGCGAACATCGACATAGAGGGGATCTTGAAGGAGCTGCCGAACGATGGGAGGGTGCCGAAGACGAAGATCGTGTGTACGCTGGGCCCTGCGTCGAGGTCGGTGCCGATGCTGGAGAAGCTGCTGAGGGCCGGAATGAACGTGGCTAGGTTCAACTTTAGCCATGGGAGCCACGAGTATCATCAGGAGACGCTGGATAACCTCAGGATCGCCATGCAGAACACCCAGATACTTTGCGCCGTCATGCTTGACACCAAGGTCTGATTTTGGTACCCGAGATCCTGTCATTTCCTTCAACCGAACGGGTTGTATGCTTTTTTGCTTGAAAGTGGGTGTGGATTGGATTGGTATTTAGAAAAGATTTAATACGTTCGATGATGTTGAAATAGCTCAAGGGTCCTTTAGTATTCGTTTAATTCAGTTTCAAAGGAAGGTCGTCAGTTTATTTATTGTCAAGTCATCGTCGTCATCATTGTTTGGCTAGTCATTAATTGTTTCTTTGAACACTACGTAATGTTCAAGTAGTTGCACATACTTCCATTCAATTATTAGTGACTCGAAGCATCTTGCTGCTTGAATTAAATTGTCCACTGAAGAGTCTTTTCTTTTTCCCCATCTTGGGTTGTAATAAAATTAGACTGGTACCCAGTTACATAAAAGTATCATGCTGTTAGATTGTTATCATGATCTCTGTTGATTGAATAAATCTAACTTGGTTAGAAGCATCGGGATCATCAATGTAGTCCTCCGAATTCATCTTCTGAGATATATTTTGATTTATGCTTTCTTGGGCCTCAATTATAGTTGCTATTCTGTAATATCTGGACTACATGAATTTGCATCATTTGCCTTTTCCTGGGCTTTTGGTTTCAAAACTTGGGATTTCATGTTTTTAGGCAGAGTGTTTATGATGTTGGAACTGAACAGCTGATTTGTCAAAGTCAAAACTTACTTGATACAGTAAACATAGTTTGTGGACGGTAAGTTCGATAAATACGTACATTTGTCCATGCTAAGTTTGAGGTGCAAGTCAAACTGGTCATGGTCAGTTTGGCAAGGTTGAAGAGGCCTTGTTTGTTTAGGTACTCACTTGAGCTCTGGGATTCATATTTGAGCTTACTCACTAACGGAGTTAAAGCAGTTATTTCTGATTTTAGCTTATGAAGAAGTTAACCTATTGCTGCTAGTCTTCTGGCCAAGGTTGTCTCAGTGAGAGAAAGAATGTGGTTGGTGCTGGGAGGCGATGGCTCAATCTGCAAAACAAATCTTTGATCGGAATTGGCTTTAATTGGGATCCTCCGACACTCAAGCTAGAAAATTAGGGAACAGGAGGGAAGGAGCGAGTAGTGGGAGAGAGGTGAGAGCATATCTTGGGGGTCCTCTTTGGCCCTTTATTTATAGGCGAGGGTGGAGGTGCCATAAGGAGGAAGGAGAATCAGGTTGTTGCATTTCCCTTATCAGATGAGATACATTCGTTATCTCTTACTTTATTTGGCGAGATATGATTATCATCTCCTATTTTATCTAGCGAGATATGTTTGTTATCTTCTGTCATATCTGACGAGATATATTTGTTATCTCCTGTCTTATTTGGCGAGATATATTTGTTACCTTTTGTCTATCTGCTCATTGCAAGTTGTTGCTAGAAATCATGGGATTCTCCAGCCTGCATAATTTAGGTAGCAGTTCAACGGTAAAACTTATCAGGAATGCCAGCTGGGTTAGTTGGGAAAGTATCTCGGTTAGGTCACGATCAAAGGTCGGCCACATCCGAGGCATCCATACACTAGCTGAACTGAGGCAAAATTTTCCTCCCCATATCATAACTCATTGAAGAAGATGGAAGATGGTATGTAGTACCAAGAAAGTGGAATGTATGAGATTGTCGATATGGGCCTTTTTCTTCTAGGGATATGAATTTGGAGATGTGTCAATGATTTGGGTGCTGAGACAGTTCTTATTTCACCTTCCATTTAGAAGTCAGCATTGGAAAAGATCTCAACTATGAGCCAGCATTGGAAAAGATCTCAACTATGATAGTATGAACATACATATAGATCAGTGCATTGTGTAACCTTTGCTTGGTCTGATGTTGATTGGATGTGTTACTTTAGTGTGAATCGATGCAGTTGGAGTGATGTAGAGAATGTCGAGTAGGATTATGGGTTGATGTATTGCATGCTGATGACATGCTGGCCTCGCAGAGAATGGACCATTCTGTGCCGTGCCAGTACTTGGAGATATGATAGCAGGGTCTGTCTTGGTGTCATTTGTGGTAGCAGGGTCAAGGATATGAAGGAGCATATGTTATAAAAATACCTCATATTATTGGCTAGAAAACAATCTAAGCTCTCTGAAAAAAACCAGAGATTGGAGAAATAGTGTTGATGCATTTTATCTTCTGCTCCTTTTTGGAATGTTCGCTCTATGTGACTGATTTCAGCTTGTATTCTTTGCTCAAATCTATGCAGATAGTATGTATTATGATTGATTAGACATATCTTTCTGGTCCTCTTTCTTTTCATATTTTATTTTATCATATCATATTTGATTATCTTTTGCAGAGTGGCATTGAGTTCCTCTCTTTTACTTTTGGTTTTGACTTGCAAGCAATATATTCTCCCATTTTCTTAAGAGGAGTAGCAAATATTCCCCAATCCTTTTTTTCACAGTTAAAATTAAAATCAAGGACCGTTATATTCTCTGATTGTTTTCTTTAGCAGCAAATAAGAATTCAAAATATCTCGGTTGGACTCATTATAGTTGTGGTTTAGTGGGCTACTTGCTGATATTCTTCTCTTTTTACAACCTTTTGCATAAATTTTCTCTTTGGCAATGACTATCTATAATCTGTTCTTCTCATATTACCCTTAGGTGCCTTTAGTTTAAGAAATGTAACACCCTGGATGGAGTGATTCTTAAATCCTTTCCTATATAGGTTTTTAGAACTCATCACCTTCCTTAGACAAGAAAGTCATAGGTTTGAACAATTTGAATCACTTTTAGGCCCATCATTTGACTATGAGTGGCAAGAAACACTCACACTTTCCATTTATGATAAGTCTGCAGAATCAGGTAGGACTTGTGTTGGAGACTCCTTTTCTTTACCCAGTCTCTCTTAGGTCCATTTGGATGAAATGAATCAAGTAATGAATCTGGCTTCATTTTTGTGTTCTTTATTGACAAGTCTACTGTGATGACTGGAGGTCCACTAATCAAAGGTGCTTTCTTTCGATGGGAAAATGTTATGAATCATGTCTTTGTATGGTTGAAATAATAAGAGGTGGGTGCATTATCTTTTCTTAAAAAGTCAAGTTAGGAGCAACTGTAAGCTTCAGAACTACCATTCTCTGTTGAAAGTGTGCATACAACTAGAGAGCAAACTTACAATTTGTTTAGTTATTTGTTCCTGTTTGGAGGATTACTCAATATTTTATTGCATCTTCAAATCTCACATTTGGAATGATGTCATCTTAAATGGCATGCCTCAAATACACATGGTGCCTCACTTTGTAATCATCCTTGTTCTCATAACATCATACCATGTGGCCAAAAAAACTTCATCTTTGGTTAATTTATTGTTAGTGCTACTTGTGAAACTAGAGGAATAATAGGATGAACTTGTACATGCATTTACCTATTTTGTTTTTCTAACCATCTGTAGGGACCATATTCTGATCTCTAGCTGTTGAGATGGGCAAAACCTACTGGCTTCATTGCAGTGAATTGGGCCTTGACTACCATATAACAGCAAAGAAAAAGCTGTTATATAGTTGGATAACTAATTAAAAAAAATTAGAAAACTGTCCTCAGATCTAGTCTCATCAATTATTTTTCAACATGAAATTGATAATTATTAATTTAAGACCATATATTGGGTTCTTGATGAGAACCTTTTTTTGGGATCATTAGGCTTGTGACACTGATTCATGTTCAATGTTGTATCAAAATGCAATGGAACCATTTTCATGGATATCAAGAAGTTTTGAAATTCTGAATGTACCTCCCCATACTGCCTGTATAGTATGTTATATCAACTGCTGTATCATAGAGGCGTATCATTTACACAGGCAAACTGTGAGTAGATATGGAGGGTGTACTGTTCTACACACCATTTTGGTTGGTACATGACTGGCTTGCCCCTGTATTCCAAGATTTCAAAACATGGTTGTTAATAGTAACACTTTGCTTTTTGCAAAACAAATTCAAACTCTTGATCTTTAGAGCTTGTTGTATGTTGACATTTTGATGAATTCTACCATTGGTGCCTGTTGATGATCAAACCAGTTGGTGGCTACTGACGTGCTCTCTCACAGGCTGATTTTCTTCGCGGACCTAGATTAGGGCACTGCCAACCTTCTTTCTACAGGTTTGAGCTGTAGCTTTTTCAATGATATTACCATTTGCAACATCCTCTTAAAGTAGCCATCTAGGTGATTAAAACAGTTATCATGCATTTGCAATATTTGGTTAGTTGCTTCAATTCCTTATCCACTTTGTAGTTTCTGGTGTGTGTGGTTGCATTGTGAGGTTTGCCATTCATAACAGTTATTATTGGACTCTTGAACCAGTTTGATGCAACTTCATCAATTGTTGCTACCTTAACCTTTTGTGGAAGTTGTACCTTTGCCAAAAGAAATTATGTGCTATTCAGCCTGTTCATAAATCCTTTTTAAATCTCATTTCATTTAAATTTTAATTAAAAGATGGATTAGGGTCTTCAGAAAGGTTAAAAAAAGGAGGAGCCTGTGATCATTCTTTGATTTTGTTTTAGAAGAGCTATAAACTTATGTGGGATTCCGAGGGTGGAACCAATGAAAGAATACTTTTCTTTAGGCATCCATCCTCCAGGAAAATACTCCTAATTATGTTCTGAAGTTTTCTTCAACTCTAACATCTGCAAGCAGCTGCCCTGTTTCTTGGAGGAGCTAGTCATGTCCTAATTGGAAAGAATGTATTTCAACACAACTGATGCCTCGTAGGACTTGTTATTAAGTGGGATCTATTATTTGGAAAAATAAAGGGAACAATATAACATGTTTCAAGTGATAATAAGATGACATTTTTAAATGTTATTTAGTTGTTGTATGTTGGTGAGGCATAAAAGAGTATATACAATAAGGCCATCAATGCTGTATTGATCAGAATGTGCATTTATAAAGAAGGTGCAAGGACATGAAGGGAGAAAGGATGGAGAAGTTGCTGCTATGGTGGAACTCAGATTAGTGATATTGAGAATGTATTCGCCTACAAAAGTTGAGTTGCATCATGAGAATATTTTGAAATGTTAAGATTACTTATTAAAGACATATGAGGAATTAATCTTGAGTAGAGCAAGTCTTAGTGAGTGTTAATTTCTAGTTGTGGTGAGTAAGCAACTCCAGAGGGAGAGTACCAAGATTCAGCCTGTTGCTATTATCTTCATATACTGGGCATGGATGTACTAAGATAACCAGTATCAATCCGGACAAGGCTCGTGGTATAACTTGTTTACTGATGCAGTGTTACTTGGTAATATAAGAATATGTGTAAAAACCTTATGTGCATGAAACGAATCTAACTAGAAACCCTGCAAAACAACACATTTGGCTTATATATGAATGGTTGATAAGGCTGTATAAGGACTGAAAAGGATGCAGTGAAAAGAAAGGGCAGCTTCATAGGAGCTGATGAATTGTTTTATAATCCTTTCGCACTTTTGCAAGTTTTGAAGGCATCTGGAGTGTTTTCTTGTTGTTATCCTACACGGTGGTGCTCATGTGAATTATTAGAAAAAATGTTTGACGAAATAATATTCTTACATTGTGCAAAATCGAAGTGGATTCCTCTGCCTAACCCTCTACATTCCACTTTAAGATTGTTGTATTTGTTGGATGTCTTTAGATTCTTGTCTTTGTTGGATTTTTTTTGTTTGAATGCTAGACAGCGTAAGCCATATTGACTTTTATTACCAGAGCCCTTTCTAGCATTTGCACTTGTTGTTACTTACCTGCTTGCATTGTTGCAGGGCCCAGAGATTCGTACTGGCTTCCTGAAGGATGGAAAACCTATCCAACTGAAGGAGGGTCAAGAAATTACAATAAGCACTGATTACAGCATTAAGGGCGATGAGAACATGATTTCCATGAGTTACAAGAAGCTTCCTGTAGATTTGAAGCCTGGAAATACCATATTGTGTGCAGATGGTACCATAACCCTTTCTGTCCTGTCATGTGACCCAGATGCTGGAACTGTGAGATGCCGTTGTCAGAACACTGCTATGTTAGGTGAGAGGAAGAATGTCAATCTGCCAGGTATTGTGGTGGATCTCCCAACATTGACGGATAAAGATAAAGAAGACATCTTGGGATGGGGTGTTCCCAACAATATTGATATGATTGCATTGTCATTTGTGCGCAAGGGATCCGATCTTGTTCATGTTCGAGAAGTTCTTGGGCCTTACGCAAAACGCATAAAGTTAATGTCAAAGGTACGTATTCTATGTATCACCTATTCTATGTGTGGCTGCACTTATCTATTTTATGTATGATTGTGTTCTATGTATCATGTATCTATCTATTCTATCTCTATCTATATATTATGTGTCTATTTATCTGTCATGTATTTAGTTATGCATGTATGTCTTTGTGTGTAGGATATTGTGTATGTAATTATAATCATTGTTGAATGTTGCTCCTTGAGCAGCTTGTATTGTAGGTTTTCTTAGGACATCATGCATTGACTTTTGGTTGTGTGTATGTAGGCTATTGTGTATGCAGTTGCAAAAATTGCCATTGAACCTTGCTCCTTGACTAGTTTGTACAGTTGATTTTCTTAGGACATTGTATAATGATGGTTGATGATATGTTAGAGCTCTGAAAATGCTTTTCAGCTTTAGAATTTCATATTGTGAACAAGTTCTGTCAGCAACTTGTCAAGTCTTTACACTCTTCCATTAATGTTGGTTTATGTAGGTTGAAAACCAGGAGGGAGTGGTCAACTTTGATGATATCTTGAGGGAGACTGATTTCTTCATGGTTGCTCGTGGTGATCTTGGGATGGAGATACCAGTTGAGAAGATTTTCCTTGCTCAGAAAATGATGATTTACAAATGCAATCTTGTGGGTAAGCCTGTAGTCACTGCCACTCAAATGCTTGAATCAATGATCAAGTCCCCTCGTCCAACACGTGCTGAAGCCACTGACGTTGCCAATGCTGTTCTTGATGGCACGGACTGTGTCATGCTCAGTGGCGAAAGTGCAGCTGGAGCCTACCCTGAGCTGGCAGTAAAAATCATGGCTCGGATTTGTGTCGAGGCAGAGTCCTCCCTCGACTATGATGCCATCTTCAAGGAGATGATAAGGTCTGCTCCTCTTCCCATGAGCCCATTGGAGAGCCTTGCATCCTCAGCTGTCCGCACAGCTAACAAGGCCAAGGCTGTGTTGATTGTTGTCTTGACGCGTGGTGGGACTACCGCCAAGCTAGTGGCCAAGTATCGACCTAGAGTTCCAATCGTCTCGGTGGTGGTCCCGGTGTTGACTACGGATTCATTTGATTGGACCGTCAGTGATGAGAGCCCGGCAAGGCTGAGCCTCGTTCACAGGGGTCTTATCCCACTGCTGGCAGAGGGTTCTGCCAAAGCTACTGATTCAGAGTCAACAGAGGTGATACTGGAGGCTGCACTGAAGTCCGCTATGCAGAGGCAGTTGTGCAAACCGGGCGATTCTGTCGTTGCTCTGCACCGCATTGGCATTGCTTCCGTCATAAAGATCTGCATCGTGAAATGAATGCTAAACATATGGAACAAAACTTTCCTTTCATAATGTTGTTCTTGTTTTAAATTGCAGTTGGTTTTGTTGTAACGAAAGTGTTCCCCATGCTCAACCTGCGGTTTGCAGGGAAGATCTTATTATTGCATAATGAGCTGGGTGTCGGAGAGGAACTCCGTGTCATGCAAGAGCATTATGTTGGATACGATGTTTCCATGGTCCATGCTTTCAGTCAGGTACAAGCTGGGCTGCAGATTCATTCCTGTCCCAAAGAACTACATTAGCAATCGCTAAATGTTCTTTTTTTTGACTGGAATCTCTGAACGCTCCTGCAAAACATTATTAGGTGTCTGTAATTGAGCAATATCTGAATGTTCTTGTGATAAGAGAATTTGGTTGTTTGTAATTAAGCAAGCACGGTGTGCTTAATTCTGATTGCCGGCGATTAAGGGGGAGAGATCAGACGCCTAATTGATTGGATTATTTTCTAAAACCCAGAAGCCCTCTGATGCTTGGCTAGTTAAAATATGCTTATTTTGGTATTTTCTCTTCAGATCTCCAGATTGTGTTGGGATTGGGAAAGAGGAGAAATATAATGTATGCCGAGGTGCTGGTAAGTTAAATAATACGTGAACCTACCGTTTAAAAGTCAATCATTTATTTAATCTTTCTCACATTACGTTTCTGTTGTGGCTTTTTTTTTTTTTTTTGGGTAAAAAGAGGGCCGAAGCTGTATTAACTGAAAAGTAGTAAATACTGTTCAATATAGAACCATAAGGCCCAAAATGAATGTACAATTATAAAGTAAATCAAAATGCTGTAAGACAAGATGTTATCCAAACCCAAAAGAGAGAGTAAGAAGGAATACATATCAGTTTGGAAAAGGGTACGAGAAAGTAATATACAAACTGAGGACCAAGCTTGCATAATTTGTATAGAAAACCTTCTATCATGAAATAGGGATGATCCAAAATATGGGAATCCTTGGTCATTTGAGTGCAAACCTGAACAACGTCTCAACCATTTACATTTTGATCTGAGAATACTAACCAACAACTCTAGGTCCATAACCAACATAGAGGCAATGATTGTGCTGTTAGATGTGTTGCAGAGTACAGTATGATCATGTGATGTGATAATGCATAGAATTGAAAAGAGCTCCAGAACCATAATAAAGACTGGATTTTTGTACGAGGCATAATTGTTATGATCTTTGAATAGTATGTGTTGCGGTTAATCTTTCGTCGTCTGTTGTCGATGAAGAGCATCTGCAAAAAAAGTCTCGTAGATCAAATTATGTCCGACAGGATCTCTGAAGCTTAAGTTAGCGGGGAGTTGGTGAACAGCAGATAATGAGTAATTGAAATGGCAGGATATTAGTCAGAATTATTTTTGTTGCTGTTCATTTATCTCATTTTTATAGATGATTCTGATATAACCATCGAGCACGTGATTCCATTTTTATGGCATAAAATTATCGGCATATTCATGGAGTTAATGGGTTGTTTATGCCCACTAATGATCATGACACGTAATCGATAACTATTTATAACGATTCGTGTGTTGAGAAGACAGGCCGACTATATGTCGGTAATAGTGTAAGCCGGTAGTCTGAAATCCGAATGAGCATCGATCGGTAATTCTAATATGTCGATAGTTTTCGATCGGAGTCATCCGTTGTTGTTGATAATAACCAACTGTCGGTCGGTTAACAGATTGTGAGTCGGTGCAATGTGTTCATTCGATCGATGTAGAGTCGGAATCAAAGGTCGGTTGAATGGTCCCAACAGTTATCCCCCACTCTCAAGTCCAAGGTGGTCCGACGTGTATATTATTACATGATCTGTCACGTTGGACGAAGAAGTCGTCACATGTTATCTTAATTCCGACTCGGCTGCTGATGATAATGACTTTTCGGAGTACGAAAGATCTTCGGCTATTTTGTTGTTTTGATAGCTGTGAAATTATTATTGAGCCGTCGTTTCAGAAAGATAATTCGGCACCGGATAATTTGATTCTGACTAGTAGATCTTGGCTACATATCCAAACATCATTGGGTCGGAGTTGTTCACGCGGATAACGGTGAGGTGGCACGATCTGAAGCAGGTGTGGTGAACCGTCCGATCAATGTCGGTCTGGATGTTGCACATGTCGTCATCTGATGAGATTCAGATTTGACCGATTTCATCCGGACCGTTGAGGGATCCTATATATGTGGAGTCGCTTTCAACCAAAATTTTACTTTGCATTTGTCACCATCCTCTGCAGCGGAAGGTTCTACCGAAAGATCGCCCTAGTACCAAAGCTCTAAGGTCTCTTCTCCGCCCCTTTTTAGCTTCAGATCAAGTTTTCTCGTCCTTCTTCTTGGGTCCGTCTCCCCTTTGATTTTTGTTTTAGGATTTTCTCTAGTTTTCCATCTTTATGACTAGGACTTCTTCTCGGGATAGTCGGTCGGAGAATCCGACCGACGAATCTCCTTCGGATCCAAAGTGGAGGCTTCTTCCCTATCTGGATCCAATGTTGAACGGCTCTGGGAGCATATCGTATCCCGAGCAGTATTAGCTTTTTGCTCCAGGCACGGACAATCGGGTTAATTCTCCTCCTCCGGGCCAAGTCGCATTTTATGTCGAAGACCTTCGGATCGATCTTCGATTTTCAATTCTGAAGTTCATCCGGAATCTTCTTGACTATTACAATCTCTGTCCCGCTCAGCTGGCTCCGAATTCGTCTGGCTAATCATCAGTTTTGCTTTACTATGTCGGCTCATACTGACTGAGCCTCATCCTTCTTCTTTCGAACTTTCTTTGTCCTTCATTCTCATCCTAAGGCTAAGGGTTGGTATTCTTCAACTTGAGGAAAAGTCTTTCTTTCATCACCGATCTTCCATCGTCCATTCATGGATAAAAGAACCAATTCTTTTTTGTTTCTTCTTCTTCTCCCTGAGGCTTTTCTTTGTGCCGGGGTGATCCAAGGACTAGCCCAATGAGAATAGTCGGGTGGAGGTTAATGATTGAGAAGATTTTTAGTGACTGAAGGACATGGCAGTTCCACTGCAGTGAGAGCTAATGACCGAACAACCTCTCTACGATGCTGGTCTTAGTTCGATCACCTTCTTAGGTATAACATAATCGGCTATTTGCTTTTTGCTTTTGTTTGTTTTTGAACTATACTGACTTTTTATTCTGATTACAGTCATGCAACCAAGGACATGAGTGTCAGTTGTTGATATTCATCAGCACGCTGCCAAGAAAGAAGGCAGCATCTGAAGCTGGACCCTCCTGACCGTTGAAGAAGGTCGGGTAGTTACTTCATCTGCACCGGCAAGGGAATCCAACATTCCGTCGGAGTCAGTTCTCGAGCCATTTTGGCACTGTCGGCCCCAACAACGCTCCCTGAGGTGCCATCCGCTAAAGATGGGGCGACAAGAGAAGATGGAGCTGTAGCAGTACTATCAGGCCGACAACGCTCTCTGAGGTGCCATCAGTGAAGATGGGGCGGCAGGAGAAGACGGAGCTGCAACAGTACTGTCGGTAGTGAAGGAAAGAAATAGTTTTCCTCCAGAATGCCCAGATTGCATCTAAAATTTTTTTCTAATGTTCTACTTGTTTAATGATCAAATCCTTACTTGAATCGCAGTGAACCAGGGATCAAATCCCAAATTATCTGATATAAACCTTCACGGAGACCTGTATATGCAGACTCTCTACTTCGCATGCACGTCAAATACCGCAGAAAAGCAGGATGAACTCCAATCTAATTGACTTCGCAACTCAATTAATCGAGGGATGAGATGTGATGATGTGACACCTCATACCAGCAGTTAGGATGCTCAAGAAGGATCCACGCCCAAGGAGAGGAGGCGGCAACAAAGGGAGAGATGTAGAAGATGAAGGACCTCTCTCTTCACACGTCTGTCTCTCTCTCTTTTTCTCTTCTCTCAATTTGATTTATTTGCTATTCTATTCTCTTCTTTCATCCATGAGTAGAGACCCTCTCTATTTATAAATGATTCTTATGATCCAATGAGAGGACTCTTTATTCAAATCTGATTTGAATTGGTCCAATACTCATAAAAGGACTCCTACATGAGATATAATTGCCATCACTTATGACATCCACTTTGCACCCACTCCCACACCCATTTGGGATGCCCCAAATAAGCACCAAACTAATTTTTGATCATGCTTCATGAGTGGATATTCTCAGTGCAAGTAGAAATACTCATATCTCATCCAAAACAGATCCGATTCGAGTTTGATTCGAAGTCGGTTCGAAATAATTTTGAAAGATTATCAATCCTAAACTCTTTAGAATTTTTGTACCAAGTCTGACTTGAATTTTGACCTATTTAAGTTTAATTAATTCAGATCTAATCTAAAATTAATTAGTACTTAAATCAATCTTTCATATGTTCCATGGATCATAGATAGAAATTATTCATCTCCGAGATTGAATCTAACCTCATGTGTAGTGCTAGCTAGACATGGTCAACTCTTCAATCCGTTTGACCCATAACTTAATTCTTAATCAAGTTAGCTTATATGTTCAATCAAGTCAAGTACTTCCAGATTGAACATATAAACATAGGTCAATTCCTTCCTACTTTGTCTGACTTGTGTGTGTAACTCCATAGGTTCAAACACTAAGTCGGTAGCACATGAACCAATTCTTACACTAATCGAGATACTATCTAGCAATAGTTCCAACGTCCAGATAGATTGAATTATCACAAAGAAATATTTCAGAATCCATACTCATGGTTATCGCATAATTCATTCTTTTGACTCTGGATGCTCTAGAATGGTCTCAGATTAACTGTCAACCGAGATTGCTTCATCATATTGTATTTAA